>NW_023397395.1:893665-1032355 GCF_011125445.2 Fundulus heteroclitus | reverse complement strand
ACATCACAATTAGCCATACCCTTTAATTTATCCATTAAGCATGCCATATAATTATGAACAATAATTGAGTTACCTTCACACAGAGCACTGTTTGGTTGGCCACATGCCATTATTCATCTTCTAAATTTTTCTAGACACCTTTTAGCATTTGGAAAAGGAATAAACTGCATTCTACCCTCTAAGCGTTCAAGATAACGCTTGTCTGAATTGTACTTAATAATATAATAATTATATTTATTGTCATTGCAACATACTTTCCATTGAAATTTGGACTCTGCATTTAACCAATCCCCTTGGGGAGCAGTGGGCTACCACAGTGCAGCATTCTGGGACTCTTGCTAAGGGAGCCAGATAGAAAGTATGTGGGAGTTGAACCCAGAACCTCCAGGAAACAAGCGCAATGCTCTAAACACTAGGCCAACACTCCCCATTGACAATATTCAACCATTTTTTACCAATGTTCTTTGACGAAATCCCTCTGACCGCAATGCGTTCATAACGTAAAGGCAATGTTATATCTCTTAATGCAAGGCAATGTCGTCAGAGGTAAAGGTCATGCAGCTCCTGCAGGTAAGGGCCGTTTCACTCTGGGACAAATTGCAATCGCTGATTAGTCAGTAGCTGGCAAGATTACAGTATTGATTGACAGGCAGCGTAACCTCAATTGCTAAAAACTCCATGAAGCAATCCGATTAGCATGGCATTATATGAACAACTGACTGGTTGTACCTTATTATGATATATCGATATATAATATATAATATTATATATATCATATTATGATATATATAATATTACTAAAGTGCACTGCATTAATTGGATTTAATGTAACTACATATTTTTATTGTCCTATAATGACTTCAATATGGGGTAAATTGGATTCTATAGCTTGAAAGGACATCTACTGTAATTTGAATATTGTATTATTGTTAAAATGAGTATTATTAAACCACCTGATTAATAATTGAGTCAATCTCAGCTAAACATGTGTATGTGTATATTTATAAGAAATAATTTATATCTGTTTTAGATATCAAAATAATAAGACAATTATTATTGTTATTATTATTAATATTAAAACACATGATTAATAATTGAGTCAATCTCCGCTAAAACGTGTATGTGTAGACTTCTAGTAAACAATTAAAATCTATTTTAGATGTCAAAAAACTTTTACTTTTAAACCAAATAGATTCTAGATTAACCCACCACATCTATGAATCATGTGTACATTGTGTATACCTATTTTTCTTATAAAAAATACTTCATTGGGTTCTTTTAGGAATTAGAAAGTCTAAACTGTTATTTGTACTTTGGCCAGTAAAAATCCTTTGAGACCAGACCACTTGACATCCGAAGGACCTTTTAAGTCTTGAGTAAACAAGAAGTAAGCTGGGGTTCCTCTGGGAGGACAACAAGCAGGACCGCGTTTTTCCAGTCTACTGTTTCTTCTAACATTTTCCCTTTTGGAGCATATGGGAACTATATTACAAAAGATAATGCTTTGTAAAAAAACAAACAAAAAAAACAGATGAAAATAGAAAAAAAAGGGATTTTAACAGCGATTAAAGCCTTTGCATCACATAAATTTAAATCTGCTACAACACAATGACATTCTTTCATTCAATATGCTAAGGTACATTTCTGATGCAAATGGTTCTTTTTTTAGACCACAGTGCTTCTCCATTCAGGACAAATTTTAACTCTGTCCTTGTCTGAAGGACTCTCTCTCTTTCTCTCTCTCTCTCTCTCTCTCTCTCTCTCTCTCACACACACACACACACACACACACACACACACACACACACACACACACACACACACACACACACACACACACACAGATAAATGGAAACACAAACCTAAACGGACACACAGTGAAACTTGCTGAATGAAAATTAACCTCACCTGGTTTACCTAGATAAAGCGGTACACAAACATTCACACGCATTTGCACAAACACACACTTATCAAGAGAGCCTCATTGACTTTTTGATTCCATCTTTAAACATGCACACATCCCAACTTCCCGTCTTGCACTCTTGTTGCCTCTTTGTTCATCCCGCGCATTTGCTGACCTCCGAGGCCCGTTGGATAGAAGACAACGCACAGAGTGTACAAACCACAGGGGCTGTCGTAACCTGAATACTAAAACACTGTTTAAAATGATAAGGGAAATTTGGTGGAACTTCCACTGAGACATAC
Organism: Fundulus heteroclitus; assembly: GCF_011125445.2. Taxonomy (NCBI): domain Eukaryota; kingdom Metazoa; phylum Chordata; class Actinopteri; order Cyprinodontiformes; family Fundulidae; genus Fundulus; species Fundulus heteroclitus. The sequence continues at coordinate 1,030,150 of NW_023397395.1, read as the reverse complement.
AACCACTGAAGTAATGGGAGTAGGGGAAAGGAAGGCCAAATCCTTCCTTTCAGTTTCTCTTTTGTACAGTCCGACAATGTACCAGTTGATTGCACATAATATGAAGGTTTTAAAACAGTAAACTTTGTGTTTAAACTCAGGATTTAAAGTGGCTGGGGGTGAGTCTGAAGAAACTTTGAGGCCCGTTTTCCCACTAATCTTCTTTGCAGAGCACCAACATTCAAATGGTCATATCTTTTTGAATTCTTTGTTGATTGGTAAGTTTATATTCTATACTTTCAGAATCTGTAAATAACTCAAAACAGCCCCAGAGAGACTTGTTCCTGGTTTTGCTGTGGGCGGTGTTTTTTTTAAGACACATTTAGCTTTTCTTAGTCAAAAGTAGGCTCTCCTTGATATAGCCACAGAAACTCGTGGAGACACTTTGCACCAAGCCGGCTGACTCCCAACTCCATTTCTTCAATCGGGTCCACCGATCCCAGTGTCCCACATCAGACATGTCATCAGAGCGTGAAGCCACTGCTCACAGAGTGGCCTGCAGTCTACCCTGACGCCATCTCACTGAACATAAAAACTAAGATTTTTCAATACATAGTCCCAGTCCGATGAATCAGTTTTAATCCATGATCACACCCAGGACAAACATATTGTCTCGATGTGCCTTACTGAGACTTGGCATAAGGCGATGTTTACCCCTCCATCAACAAAGCCTGTTATTCTGGGTAAAGCTACCTCCAGAGGGCATGCAGCTCTGGCTGTGGTGGAGGTCTGGCAGTAATTTATTGAAACAAAGTTAAACTGTCCTCTCTAACTGCTGGAATTTTTGCTTGGTTTATTGACCTCCCAGGACTACGTCCATGCGGAGCCGAATACTATATTCACACAGAAAAGTTGAAGCATAAAGATGGATCCGCACGTAGCCGGCGGAGCCTTAATAGGTGCTGTAATACCTTGAGATTACAACACAGTGAAAGGTGTGGTAATGCTACTACATAAGTAAGAAGGAAAATGAAGGAAGAAGTGCAGGGTGAAAATAAAACACACGGGAGAAAGAAAAGAGCTATTTCTGTGGATTGACAACAAGGCGGTCAACACAAATGCTGTAGAAGAACAAAAACTTGCCATTTGGACCCCTTCTCTCCTGTCCTCACTAAGCCCTTGCCTCACACAAATAATAAACCATTAATTACAATTTGGCCATGTCCAATCCTCACTTAAAACTGCCATCTTCCAACCCTTTATGAAAAAGAGGTGCTTGACAACTACCCGCCCATCTCCTAAGGTCTAAGGTGTCAATAAAAGTTACTGCTTGCTAGCTGCAGGTTCAGTCCATCTTAACTCCTTGTTTGAGAAGTTACAATCTGGCTTTTGCCATGGTCACAGTACAGAGACAGTCCTGGTGAGGATCATCAATAACCTCTGCATGGTAGCTGATGCTGACTTTCCCTCCCTGCTCATTGTCCTTGATCCAACAGTAACCCTTGACACTAATGACCACCACATCATTTTGAACTGCCTTCACACTAATATTGGACTTACTGATGCTGCCCTGAGCTGGTTTTCATCTTACATTTCAGACAGCACTGAATATATCAGCCTTGGCAATGCCAAATCCCAATTAGCCCTTGTAACCTGTGGTGTTCACTGCTATGCTGATGATACTCAACTCTATTTAAAGACAGATCCAAATGCCCCAACATTAAAATCCAAATGCATCAGAATCTCTTTCTACCTTTTTTGTTTCCAGGTATATTGCTGAAATACCCTACGTTTTAAGGGTTAGAAAGCTGACAAACAGAAACACCTGAGACATTCAACCTTTTTAAAATTTAAAGTCATGTGTCTGAGCATTCACTGGACCTCTGTGAGCAACATCACTGATGAACACTGAGGCTACACCAGTATTGCGCCTGTCCAAAACCTGACATTACAATCCCCCCTTCATATATAGGCCATTTTGCTCTATTGTGGCACTATGATTGAAGCAAAGAAAACACAATGCCATTGCAAATGGTGATGTTTCATTAGGAAAACAAGCTCTTAATAATAAAAAAAAGAATAGCAGACAAGACTCTCTAAAGTCAGCATTAAAAGAGAAATTAATAATGCTTTGAGCTGTCAGGGTTGAAATACGTTTTATTAAATAATTTGAAGCAGGATTTAGGGACATTTGTGGTGTGCTTGATTAATGTAAAAAAAAAATAGAATACTGTGCAATACATGTTTATAATACTTTTATATAAACCAAGTACGAGTAAAAAGCCTGGACATGAGTATCTCTGGATTTCTTAGGGCTTGTGTGTCTTAATGTTTCACATGTACTGTATGTTAGTTCCTTGAAGAACTTATTCACATTACAACCACAAACTTCAAGGTAATTTAGTGGGATTTTAGCACACAACTCTGGCCAGCTTCCCTGTCCCTCTAAAGAAAGGAATCCCCAAAGCATAATCCTGCCAAACACCATTTTTCCTTGATAGGGTGAGTGTGTCAAAGATAGTCTACAGTGGCACAGTAGTTTTCTGCCAGAAAAGCGTTTGCCATGTTGGGCCAAAAAAATTTAATTTTCATTTTATCTGATCAGATCACTCCTTCCACACATTTGCTGTGTCTCCTACATGGCTTGTGGCAAACTGCAGAGGCTTTTGGGCTTCTTTGAACAATTCAGAAATCTTGTCACTCTTTCGTAAAGACAAAGTAATTGGTGTTCTGTAGGTGTTCATTTGATAGTTTCTTGCCTGAGCTTTGACTCTTTGCGGTCCTTCACAAGTAACAACAGGCCTTGAACTTCGTAATGCTGTTTGTTCGATAAGGTTTGCAACAAACCTATGACGCCTTCACATAACAGCTGGATACTAAGATCACATTAGACTTAGGTGGACAATGTTTTTTATTTAGGTGAGCTTTGAAGGCATTTGAGCATACTGGATTGTATTTAGTGGTAAAAGAGTAAAAGGGGATGAATATATATGAATATATGTGCCAGACTTGATTCTATTTGTAAACAATGCTGAATACCATTAATCACTTGTCTTCTATTTCACAATAAAGCATAACAAATACATACAGGTTTGTGGTTGTTATGTAATAAAATGTACTTTTGCAAGACACTGTGTTAAAATAAGACACTGGTAAGAACAGGAGTAACTAAATCTATTTAAGAACAAACTACATAGGTTTTATATGTAAAACACAAAGTGGACGGACAGAAAACCTTCAAATATTTTAATGTAAAATACTAATTTAAAAAGTTGTCACATCATTTTAAATCTACTAGTGTTTCTTTTCACTGCACTTAATGACATCTCTGACAAATGATAGACAAAATTACAATACAAATACAAAAAAACAACAACAACCCTACATTATATTTAAACATAGGCAGACCTTACTTCCAATATAACAACATATTCAAATCTGTGCCTATGATTGACAAATCTGGCTAGTGTGCTTTTAAGAAAATTGCAGCTTGACGTAGTACCTACCCCAGTACCGACCGTGACACTTGAAGTTGCTTGGCTCTGCTTTCACAACTGTTACTACTCCATCAATCCTACTACACACCACTGGCAGATCTGAGACCATGACTGGACAGCAGTCCATTTTTCATCTGTAGTCGCCCAGCTTCCACTAAGACTTTGACAAGGGGTCGGCCTATCTTGTTACTACCCATCTTCCTGCATGAATCAGTCATAAGAACTGTCTTGATCTTCAGCTTTAAACAATTAAAAGCACTCCTGGGAGGTCCATTTCGTGTAGACAGCTATTAAAAATTCCTTAGCACCCTGTTAAAAGGTCGTCACTTTTAGTTCTTTAAAACTGGTAAAAAAAAAAAAAAGACTTCCAAGACAAATAGCATCAATACTCTCTCAATGTGTTTAGATCTTAATGACCATTTCTTTTTTACCCTCAAGCCAACGACTCCAGCATATATTTTATATCACTGCTTTTTCTGCTGCAATTTCTCTCCTCTCTACCTCAGAATTGGTTGGCTTGCTGAAGAGCCTTCAGAGCTTCTTGTTGCCATGTAAGTATCAGAGGCAGAGACCAACGCCTATAAATACCTCAGTTCTGTCAAAGAGGAAAAGAACCTTGAATAATTCAGTTACAATCAGACAACAGAGGGAACTACTTTACATGATCCTCAAGCACTGTGACGGCTTATTACACATGTGAGGCCAAGGTCAAGCTATGCACAAATGCACTCAAAAAACTAATTCTGCAAAAAGAAAGGTGGAGAGTGTTAGAAACAAATTTATCCCAAAGACAGGATTCTCCAAGGCTTTTAAAAACCCAGAAATGTGATGCTTCATTTCCTCCAAATGACTTTTTATTTCTATAACTACCCAACTGTCCAATTGTAAATTAAATAGTGTTGCTACGCAATTGGAGTTTTTGATCACCTCTGTTTCTACAATGATGAATTTTGTAATTTTACACAAATTAGAAACTTTTAATAACTGCATGCCTAATGAAATATGTTGTTGCTGCATTAATCTTTCACTTTAAGGAGGTGTCATTGTGGCCAACGTGGTTGTGAAACAGTTGTTGCGAGAGCATATCAGACTACAAAGTTGCTACGTCTGAGCATTGAAAGGATGACAGAAATGAACAGATTTTACAGAATACAAAAAATATGACCGTTATCTAAATTTTGGGCATCTCAAATACCGAAAAAAAAACAACAACACTGAGCTAATGCAAGTTTCTCTGTCTCTCCATTTCAATGCAGTTTGTCCTGACAGTAAAAGCAGGTTATAAGCAATAAACATGAGTTCAATAAAGACACCCTTATGATATGAACATCTTACAGTAAACCATATTATTCCACAACAGACACATTTCTGTGGATTTCCTGAAGGTTTAGTTGCTGTTTTTTACCAAACAGTGCAAAAGGCAATTAGTAAGTTTATTGAGATTCCAGCTCTGCATAGTTTTGAGTTAAACTCTCTGATTCAAAAGGTGACTTCTTCTTTCCGTTGGTGCATTACCGCCCGCTCAGGGGACTGTAATATGAAGACGTGGTTGCCCGTGTTAACACCATTTATTTTTTAAAAGATGTCAGAGAAGCGTTCAGTGAGTTTGGAGGTATTGCACTTTCCTATTAGAAATATACATGGATGCAATGGTTTGTTTTCTTTTTAGGAGATCCTGAACGAAGACGGCATGTTTATCGACCAGGCATGAACATAGGTAGACCCCTAGTGGTGCTCAAGCCCTTTACCTTTTGCCCTGGATGAAAAAAGAGCCCATTATCCTGAAACTTGGCATGGACAAATCCCCGCCTTGTCCCTCCCCCACTTTACCCCCACACAATCCTGAGCGCCAGGGCGAACCATTACAGTTGCCACACTTCACTCAACTGTAGCATCAGATATGAAATGTCAGTGTTTGTGGGATCCCTGACATAGTTTGGTGAAACTTTAACCACAATGTTTAACATTAGACCTTTCCTAAAAATAGTTTTTTTAAATAACTAATAAAAAATTTGGTGTGTGGGTGTGGTATTTATGCATCACAGCTGCTGAAAACGCTTGGCTTTTCATGCAAAGAGCATCCATGCATAACGCATAGCCTAAAGGTTTTGTACTCATGAGATCTGCTATTTCAAAGCCTTGTCCAGGTGTTTACTGACATTTCTCACGCTTAATGACGAGAGAGATGTGGAGAGAAGTTGCAGCAAGCACACAGGTAGACAGAATGTTTCACGGTTTTACATTTCAAACCTTAATTATTTTGACATGAAAGCCTAAAGCTCTCAATAAAGACACAAGAAAGTGTTGAAAATAATAAATATGCTATAAGATGATAATTAAGTCTTAAATATTGGATGCTTGGTTTGTATTTAATTTATTCAGAGCAGAGTTTGTTGAGTTTTAAGTTTTTGATGATGAAATATTGTTTATTAAAATGTGGGATGTTGTTCTGCTTTTGCCTGGTATTTGTTTATTTAAACAGTTTGATCACTTGAATTAGCCAATTCGATTAGCTGTGTATTGATTGTGTTGACAAAAAGTAAGTTAAACATATCCTACCATGTTTTTATTTTATTTTACATTTGGCTAAGAGTTCCCCCCCTGAGTTCCTGCTTCCAAAAATGTTTGAGCAGATGCTCAAACAAGAAGTTTCCTCTGTATCATTTCTACAGTCAATAGGTGGTAAGGCCTTTGTGGATGAATGACCAAGCTGAAAGTTTTCAGCAATAAAACCTACATTTTAAAGGTAATAATCACCATTTATATGGAGTTTTTACTACATTAAAGCGGGATTGTATTATTACATTTAATTTGACAAGTAATTGCCAACTGCCTAGGCTTTTAAATCTTTAATAACACTGCTTTTATAAACAGATAAATTATTAAAAACATATATTCAATCAAATCAAATCAGCTGTATTTATAAAACACATTTAAAAGTCAACCAAAGTGCTGCACAATAACTCCTTAAGAATTAACAAACGCAATAAAAAATAAAAGTAAAAGCATGCAAACAAAGGATCAGTAACCATAAAAAGGCACAAACAAATAATTTGTGTAAAGCCAGAGACAATAAATGTTTCTGAAGATGTGATTTAAAACATATAAGTTTCATTCAAAAAGCATATACTGTAAACAACAACGGCTTCAGATTCATTTAGGTTAGCGTATATAAATTTTACGAGGCATTTTCATACAACTAATAAAGCAACACAAATGGGTCAATGCATAGATGGTCTATTTTGGTCAAAAGGTTGCAGAGGCCCAGTTTGTGTTTGATGAAGCATCTTGAAACAGGAAACTACTACATTTACTTTCAAAACTTTAGATGTTATGAATACATTAGCAAGATGCCAATGTAAGAAGGTTTCCATATCTTTAAGCTTATTTATTACACAGTTTTATACTCAATTTGAAACTGAAAATTATGAACCAGGCAATGCTATTAAATCTAAAATAAAATGACAAAAATTAAAAGGTAAGTTTCACATGCATGTCTGATAGACTGTTGATAGTCCTTAACTTACTGAACACAAAACGAAAACCCAGGTCACATGACACTATGTATAAGACGGACTTTAAGGTGTTTTCGGGTCTGGCGCACCACGGCGTTGACGCCATGTTTATAGATTCTGCCATACAGTGGAGTAAAAAATGAATACTGTCAAAGAGGTTCTGATATCTAAGTTCTTGTTGTGATTGACTGTTAACAAAATGAATCTAATCAATGTTAAACTGGACACATTCACTAACCTATGGCATCGCAAGTCACTGACGTTACCTCGCTGCACAGCATTTCATGTTTTAACTTTGGTATCGAGCCTTCAAAGTAAAGGCGTACATGGAACGTTATAAACATTAGAGGTGGTTCTGAGACTTTTTGTGTATTTGTTTTTACAAGCCCAGCTGCTCCAATACCATGAGGTGCAAAGGAAAAACAAGTGCGTGGAGGTCAGATGTTTTACACAGGCACAATGCTGTTCAGCATTGCTTTTACTTTGAAGGACTTTGACTTGGCTTTGTGGTACAGTGCTCCCTATGCCTCTGGCATGTTTAAAACAACAGTAAATGGTGAATTTACACAGGTTTGTGTTGATGAAAACGTTTCATAAATGTTCCTTTGTGTAACATATCATTTTTAAAAACTATGTGGAGGAGATATTTGTTTTTAAAAATGCCTGGCTATGTGTACAAGGCGTATATTACAAGTACATTGATTTAGAAAATAAGCAATAAATAGATTAACTTTATTCCAGATTCATGGTCCTATACATACATAAATAAAATAAATAAGTAAATAGATAAGAATAAAAACACAATACAAATACCATTATCAATTAAATAGGAGCTTTAAGAAGACTTGAATACCAGTGTCTCCACAGCTTAGACTGGTATCGGATTGCACTACGTGTGGTGTCAGTAAGTGACAAGATAATATTATTGCCAGATGCATTCAACCAACAGATAAACTTAAACCTTAACTTTTGTAAAACAGCATGTAAGGTATTGACTCTTATTGTGACAAACATCTTACTCGCACTAGTCCATCTTGACCATTTCAAAAGTACCCGTAAAGCAACATTATAGGCCACCTGCAGCCTTTGCAATAGGAAGACAGGTTAAAAGGTTAAAAAGGCTTCTCTATAACTTAACAAGGATATATTCTCCATTTATGTTTTTAAAAACATGATTCCCTCTCTCCAAATTCTTCTGCTGAGTATAATTTTGCTTGCTGTTTTATTATGTTACAGAGGTGAACTCAGAGTTAAAGTAATAAAGCTTGTCAACATTTTACAGAATATCCCATGCTTATAATAAATAAAACTGGCTAAACTTCTAATAATTTAAAAAATTACTTCATGTTTTTTAGTTTTCTTTTTTGTGGCTACTCATCTGTCATTAATCATTTCTGCATAATGTAACTATTTCGTGTAAGCATTTTTTTTTTTTTTTACTCAAGGTCCTTTTTCAAATAAAAGTGCTGTACTACGTACTTTTTATTTGTACCATTTTATCTATATAAACATTCATGCTGCCATACCTATACTGACCTATACATCTTCACTGTTGTGCAGTGTGATGTAAGGCAGATAAACTGATCAAGAATGTGTACAATTTACCTATAAGGAGTACAGGCAGAGCCAAACGTAACCGTGACACCATGAAATAGTCCAGTTTCAGAGCGTTGCAGTAAGCTTCCTGTTTATGCACACGCTTGTTTATCTCAGTGCACACGCATGGGCATGCGTGCAAGTAACCCACTTTCCTTCAGTCAAGTCCCGTCAAAAGTGATATGTCTCTTCTCCACCGTCAGACTGGTTTCAGCATCGACGCATTCTTCAAAAAGCGTTGCCATCTATTATGATTTGATATGGATCTGTCCTCCACCAAGAGAGATGGCTCAACACACTTGACTGACTTCTGATGAAAGGTACAGTGAGTGGCCATCAGTCTGTGCTGAGCAAACAAACAACACCTACACACGCACGCTCATAATATGTAACTTTACGGCACAATCTGCAGAAGCGTTATCAAGGGGTTATACGGCTGGACTGTTCTTGTGCCACCCCGTCTACAACACTGACTCAGCTAAACTTTAACACCTAAGACATGTCCCACAACCTGTGCTTTATTATATCTCTCTCGCTTCCTTTCTCTCTCTTTCACCTTTTAATAAGATGGATTAGTTGGCAATGCTAATCTACCTGCTGACTCAACACAGAATATAGACAATAAGTAAAGTGTGTGTGCATGTATAAGCACAGAGGTGAATAAAAGCTTGTTCATTTGCATACACATTTTCTGCTCCTTTGTGTCAGCATTTAAATACTCACTCTGAATTTTACCTGTCAGCACTGGAGAGTTACTTGCTGATGAGTGACTTGCAATCTCTCCCCAAAACATATCCAGCTAAATATAAAAGAAGTTTCCTTAAAAGTTTCCTCATATTAAGACTGGCAGTAGCGAAACTCATGAGAAATTGGATACTAAAATATATCCCACAGAGCGCCACTCTGTATTCCTGAACAAGACCCTTAGCCACAAAATGATCCTCCTGCACTGGACAACGGATGCCCACTGCTCCCTTAAAGTGATGGGTTAAATGCAATAAGCAATCTTTAATAATCCTTTATCCTCTGGGGTTATTCCCTTGATTGTGTCGAACCTTCAATGAAGAATCTGGCCCTAACACAGATCATTTTAACAATTGTAGGCCAAGTTTTAAATTACCTTTTAATGCCAAAGTGTTAAAGAAAGTGGTTGCTACACAGCTTTTAGCTCTTTTAAATGATAACTCCCTATTTAAGAAATTTCAGTCTGGGTTCTATAAACACCACAGTACTTTGTAGTTGTAAATGACATTGGGATTAACTCAGAGGCTGGTTGTTGCTGTGTTCTGGTATTGCCAGACCTTTCTGCTGTGTTCGCTACTGTTGATCAACCATTTATCTCTTATAACAGATTTTTTTTAAAGAAGGGTTTTTTTTACATTATTTTATTTATTTTTAAAAAAAATTTATTGTGAATGTAATGTAACATGCCTCTTTATGTATCTATTTATTGTCTTATAATGGAATTTTTATAGTAGTGTTTTATGTGTGAATGCAGTGTGATGCATAATTTGGACTATAGTTTGGACTATGTAGGAGCCAGAGTCTGTACCCAAATCAAATTTCCTTTGGGACAATAAAGTTAATCTATCTTTAAATATAATGTCTTGGCTAAGCATTGTGGAGATGTGACTAAGGTCACTCTGGACTGGTTCACATCTTATCCAAGTGACAGATCTTCCTCTGTATTTATTGGTAATTAATCTGAATTTTGTAAAAACTTACCTGTGGTGTCCCCCAAGGGTCATTTCTTGATCCATTATTCTCTATTTATATGCTACCACTTGTCAGGTCATCCCCAATCACAATATTTCTTTTCACCTTCATACATATGACTCAAATGTATTTATCTATACATCCCTCCCACCTCTTTGTAATCAATGATGTAATTACTTGTCTCTCAGTAATCGAGGCCTGCATGTCTCACAGATTCTTGTTGAAAGATGATAAATCTAAAATGAGGATTTTTCAGACCCAAAGACCAAACCGATCCTGCCCTTTTTTTGGTTTCTGTTGCACACCTGAGGACAGGTACCTGGGAATAATTTTGGCCTAAACTTTCCAAAGCAATTTATTAATATAAAAAACAGCTATGTTCCAACTTATAGGAACATGGCCAAAATCAGATATTTCATCTGTTTCACTCACATCTATTCCTTTATGTCTTGCTATTTGATAACTGTAATTCTTTATTTGCTGGCCTACCACAAAAAGCAGTTCTTACCAGAACCCAAATATATTTCTTCAACTCGTTTTACTGTACTAGCAACCTGTGAAGTATATCTGCTTTTTCCACTACCTTTTTATTTTATTATGTATAATTTTATATGTTTAAAATGCCATATAGATCAAGTTATTATTATTATTATTGTTATTATTATTATTATTATTATTATTATTATTATTATTATTATTATTAATAATAATAATAATAATAATAATAATAATAATAATAATAATAATAATAATAATAATGTAACTAAGTCACCATTTATATAGGGTCATATTCCCTCTTCGTTACATAACAAATCTGAAATAAAAGGAAACCTTTATCATAAGCTAGGGCTATGTAATATAATCTCCCTAACATGGCATCTAAATACTGAAACAATAATGGTGCTGTAAGCTGTAATATTGTAAGTGCTGTAACATTGGAGCTAAAATAAAATAAAAAGATGACATTAGGCAAAAATAATAAACATACTATACAGCGGATATTGCTTTACAGATACAGACAAAGACTGCATGTAAGTATCTTTCCTTTTACAGGTTACTGACATCACTGCTCTTATGAACTTTAATTAAAACAATATCATGATGAATGTTGAGAAAAAAAGGAGAGGGAAAAAGATTCACCTAAACAGGCAAAGACTCTTCATGCCTCTCTTACAATAATTATATCTTAATCTGTATAGTGTTTGTTGAACATTTCCTATGTTAAACTTAAAGTATATATATTTTTAACAACCATATTTATAAGGATACAATCCAAGATGATCATTTGCAACCGTCCTTGAGCTTCATGGAACAACATTTCATGGAAAAGCAACGTTTGATGCTTATAACTTTAATGCTGCTCAATGAAGACTATCATCAAAAAAAAAAGAAGAAAAATGAAAATCCAATGCAGCTAGATTTAAGACGACTAACACAGAGAGCGTTGCTTGATTTTTTTGCTTTCCATTCTTTATTTCTTGCCTCTTCTTACAAGTATCCTTGAGTGGTTTCCCATTCAGAAGGACTTTGAGAACATCATCTACATCACTGTTTCATTAGATGTCCTTTGTTTATCTCTTTGAACTCCTGTTCCAAGAAGACTTGGTTCCCTGAATCACAGTATGACACATCAATGGTGCCTGCAGCTGTACAGATTTTTCTTTGATTTAAAAAGAATATTGTGATTTATTTACTTTATTTTTTTTTTCCATTATCATTATTAAAACAATGGACAAAATAAAATAGGAAATGGTCTCCGGTCTCAAAACGTCTATGTACATCAGTCTGCGTCTGTGGGATAGGCTTTATGTACGTGCTAAACTAAAATTGAATTGGTTAGTCCTCCTCCTCCTCCTCCTCCTCCTCCTCCTCCTCCTCCTCCTCCTCCTCCTCCTCCTCCTCCCCCTCACGCAGACTTATGATCATACAGCATTAGGTTTAGGGGTTAGCTTCTCTGTCTCCACCACAGCTACATCGGGGCTTGTGTGGGTCATGGGTGCTATTTCTGTGTGCCATGCACATTTCGACCATGTGGCATATTTGTGTGAGTTAGGACCTGACCAGTAGGTGCATGGTGTGATGTTACCTTTTTAAAGTTACTGAGTTAAAAAAGCTGCAATAATGTTGTCATAACACACCGAATAAAACAGACATACAGTCACCATCTACTTTATTAAGCACACCTTGTTGGTACTGGTTGGGTTCTCTTTAACTCTACCCCAATTAATTACGGTTTGAGATGATATTTTATTGCCTTGGTTGGTGCATTATCATTAAGGAAGTAGCCATTAGAAGAGAGATGGACAATAGTCATAAAGGGATGGAAATGGAAAAGGCACAATGGATCCATTGTTTTATGGTGTTTACACGGAAATCTGGACTGATTCACTATTTGTGTTAGCAAGCAATTAAGCATGTTTATGAAATGGATGGTGAGACTAGCAGTTATTCCTTTTTTCAAAAAAAACTTACAGTCACAGTCAATAAATTGTTAATAAGTGAGGCTCACTTGTCAAATTAAAAGTAACTTTTGGAAATAAAAGCCTGTAAGCAGGCATTAAAAATACTTTCTATTAAGCCCACAGTTCTTTTTAAATTTGCAGTAAGTGGAAAATCATCATAATTAACATAAGTCTTAGAAACATCAGTCTGTGTGTAATTAATCTATACATTGTGTTTCACTCAGTAAGTTGTGGTACTGAAATAAATTAGCTTTTCAAGAATATTCAGATTTATTGACTGTGACTGTCTAATTGCTTCAACACATACAGCTACAGCCTTCTGTAAAATCACGTCCTGTCTCTGCTAATACAGAACAGTTCGCTAATGCTAATCTTAGCATTTTCACTCATCTTTTTGGATGTGGCCTGCTGATCATTTGGCTCATAAAAACTGCATTTCAATGGATTTACAGTCAATTTCTTTTTTAGATAAAACCCACAGAATGAATGTGTTTTTCCTCTTCATTCCTTTAGGTCCATGCTTCTACTAGAATTTTAGCTGCTCTCTGTGCAGCTCTCCCCCGAATATACAGCTGTCAAAATCGTGTCCTTAAATTGGCTGCTCAGAATGTAGCCGTACAGGTTACAGCTAATATGTAATCACAGGTAGTAAACCAAAAATATGTATCAAAAGTTAAACTTATGCCAAAAATGATATTATTTAAAAAAAAAAAAAAAAAAAAAAAAAGGCTTTGTTGAGAACCTGCAGTCTGACACTTGGGATACCCATACATTAATTTTATTTTCTGGCTTTCGTTGGTATTTTTACTGATGATTTTGTGTAACATTCTCATAAAATAATCAATGAAAATCTTAGGACTTCTCATTTAGCGTACATGGAAAATATAGGGTTCGGATTGTGAAATCAGTGTTTTCCAGATTGTAAAGGGGCCAGCGGAAATAAATGTCAGTCGGCACACATTAGTTTTATCATTAGTTTAGAATTCCAACCAGTACTTTCCAACCAGTCAATTTTCCCTAAAATAATAAGTGTTCAAAGTGTGGCGGTGCTAATGATAACGGTGCCAGTCATCATCAGTCAGCTGGGAGATGTGTTGGGGAAGAAAACTGGGAACTCTCACAGATAATAACAAAGTGGGGGTTAAATGCAATGTTTCACAAATGTCTTCAAATAGACCTAGTCATCAGCTCAACTTTAGTGTTGATATTTGTTAAAAATTAATTTGCCTTTATTCTCTGAAAAACTTTTATAAAATGTTTTTCTGATATCATCATAGCATACTTGGCTGGATAAAAAAAAAAAGCCAGATGTACAGATGACTTACAATTTGAGACTGAGCCCAAGAAATAGAGATATTGTTCAATTTCTTTTTGCCTTTGCTATCAATGCCAACGACAGCAAAAGATGGCCCAGAGAGGGCCTATAACATGATGAGCAAACCACAATCAGCTCAGTAATACCACTGTAAAGAGCAAGAATGCATTCAACTGTGCATCCTTCTCACATGCACTCGCCTCTGCTCATAACTTCTAATCCCTGCTTTCTAATGAGACAAACTGCAGACACTTCACAATCAGAAAAGATCTGCAGATGCGCTGTCTCTCTCACCAAGTGTCAGGATTCGGCACTGGATTTCTACTCCTTATACTGTGTATTCCAGGTGAAGTAGCTGTTCAACAAGCAGAGAGCCTTCCCCCGCAGTTAAATCTTTGCATCCAGTCACATGGATGGAGGACACCAAGTGTATGAAATCTAACATCTTCACTGCTGCCTGAAATGAATATATGGCATTGTGCGTACATTTCTTCTAACCAGAACTGGTAGCTTGTGTCTATGAATCTCAAAAGACAACTGTGCCAGCAATAAGGATTTGCTGCTGCAGATGGACAAACCCTAAGTGCAAATAGCAGTTTATTTTTCTTATCTGAGACGACCGTCACCCTCTACACATTATATTGGTTAAAAAAAAATCAAATCAAAGGAAGGAACCTACATTTGGACCATTGGCTGAACAGCTGACTTTATTTCTTTATATTGCAGGCGATGTTGCAGATGCCGATGTAATGCACACTGATAAAGTCACTTATTGACACACATTTTAACTGATTTAGAAGTGAACGGTGATCGTACAATGTGCACACGTCAAATTTGAAGTCGTGCGTCACACAGTGGGTCATAGAGTAGTCTTGGAAGATTGCAAAAATCACACAGTGTTTACAGGCTATAGGAGGCCACACTGCAAGCTTCAGGCTTGCAGAGCTAAGCAATGGTAACATGAGCTGATCTAATGATGCCATTGATACTACTTGGCAAGACATGTCATACAAAAGGAATTACCCTCTCTCCAAGAAATTCTCATCATTTAGGTTTTCAATAACTAGAAAATACTGTAAGTAACCACAGGTAACACAATAACAAGTGATGACATGACTTGGCTAAACACAACTGATGTTCTAGCTTGGTGTAGTAAAAGCAATGAAGCCAAAAGCCAAAATCTCTGTCAGTTCTTAGTTTAATGTATGTAGAAAGTGGAGGTGGGGCTAATCCGTGCAGAACTTTATAAATTAAACGGCTATTTTTAAATTTGAAGTTTTCAAAATCATCTTGTATTCTTCCAAAATATTACACTGGCGGATGCATTGCAGCATAAACAACAAACAATGTCTGTGTGTCATATTTAACTTAATTTATAAAAACTAAACAGTTTACAGTATTATACTGTATTTTTGTTAATCTAAAATAGATATTTCTCAAAAAGTCTATTGTTACAACTAATCGTGGATCCCTTTAAAGGCACAATAAGTAATAATGACACCTAATGGTTAAAATCGAGAAAAAAAACAACACATACACAATTCATTTCATGGACACCCGCCATTTACTCAACGGTCTGTTGTTGCAATGAATTTTTACTTACACAGGATAGATAAATGATGTTGTATTTTGTTCTATTTCTGGTCCGCTTCTCTTACTGCTGTCATTGTTTGCAGGCTGCTGCACTTTTGCCAAGATAAAACACCAAATGCTGCGCTCTGTTTCGAGAACCCTGGGAAATTTCATATGATTGGCTCGTGAACCAGGAAGTAAACACGGGCTTCACTCTGAACCGAAGTAGTTTCAGACCGTACCTCTAGGTTTGAAAGGAGAAAAACTTAACTAAGACATTGTTGATGGAGGGAACCGATTGTCTATAGGGAATGTTACTTCCATCCCAGGTTACAAATGAGAATGATTTAGGTCGATTTTACAGTAAATATCTTACTTATTGCTCCTTTAACATTTTTGTGACATACAGTAGGCTGAATAATCTTTATAATGTATTTTCATTTTTAAGTTTCATCAGTTAAAAAATTACTTCACAAGGAGTCTTTCTGTCTTCACTTGCTCTGTTTCGGCAGTAAAGGCAAACAAAACGGTGGGTCTGTTTGCTTTACAATGTTGTGGTCAGATTTGCTCTCAGAAAGGGAGAGAATGGTATATTCCCCTTGTTTCATAATTCACCTTGCCAATGTCCAATATGCTGCTTCCGGCTGGGATACTTAATCGCACAAAAAATACCAATTAGGTTTACACCGTAGATATAAATAGAGTAAAACATAAAGCTACAAAGACAAGGAAGTCATGCTAATAGTGTAGACCCGATAACTTCCTGTGTGATCCCTTTGTAATCCTTTTGCAAAACTTCCCAATCACTCTTCATCTCTTTGGTACCCTTCGCCTCCCCTCTTCATGTCAGTCTTGGCTGCTGCAGCAACACTGATGCTTAAGCATTCTAAGGGAGTTCAGACACACTCCAAAACTTCTTAATGGGCAGGCTAAAAATAGCTCAGGCTGGATCTGACTGGGCTGATTCAGGCAGCTGTGAGTCATTCAGCTTTGCCACTATGTAAGGAGAGCAGGGGAACGTTGTCAATGTGAACAACAAGGAAAGAAAGATAAGTTTGCACATTTATGAAGCTATACAACGACTGTACGAAGCAAGAGTTGTTTACGCTTTCAATGAGAATTACAAATAGTGTAATGCTACAAGATGGGGCCATGATCCTTAGAATCATACAATGCAGCAGGATGCCAAAGGAAAAAAAATAGTCAAATTAAAGCTCAATCTACGGAAATCATGAATGCTGCTTACCATAAGGGCAGACTATTTGTCTCGGGGAGCTACACAACATCTTACCCGAAAGACAAGAAGATAGAAAGGCCGGAGGCTGGATGGTTCTGTTGGAGGGCTGTGAGATCCCAACAGATTGTCGACAACAGATTGTTGCGAAAAATGAGTGTCATCGCAATTAGTCTGCATCATTAGAAAAGGAAGAGCAGTTCACAGTCACATCATTATCCCCTCCGATGCTGCAAGTAAACATCCACTATTAACCCCTAGTAACAGGCGCATACAGTATGTGCAGGAGAAGGGTATGTGTAGATATTCAGTATGTTGTGTTCTGTTACGTTACATAGGCTTTTGGATATTCTGCATATTTACATTTGGCTAAATAAAGCTCAACTTTAAACAGCATGCAGCACTGGAACACATATCAGCAGTTCACCACTACATGATTTATTGTAGCCTTAATGGATTCAATCAATAGTCTCAGCTTTTTTCCCATTTTAAGGCCCTTGTCTACTCTGTTGCTTTCCGTTTTCTTTTGCCTTTGACTCATCATCTTCCCCCGTCTGTCCCCTCGAGCACTAGCTGGAGATGAACTGCTACTCTCTGGTAGCTCCAGCCATGCTGAGAGAGAGGAGCAGAGTGGTGACAGATAACAACCAGGGGAACGGGTGATAGTTTAAACTGCCTCTTTCACGTGGTCACCTGCTTCCTTTCTCTGTCCTTCTCATTTTCTCTCCCTCTGACTGAAACTGTCCTCCCTCTTTTTTTGTTTGTCCCCCTCCTGTTCTTCCATCACTGCTCTTTGAAACCTGGCAGAGAAGAGATGGAGGCAGGGATAGATAAAGAGAGATATCAATTTCAGTCATGGCTCATGGTGATGTGCAGTATTAGAGAGAAATTGAGCGATAGCAGGAAAGAGAGAGCAAACTCAATAGTATTAGGGTTACTTAATTGTAGACTGGGTTGTCTTTCGTGCTTCACTACGCTGAGACATATTACCCTCAATGTCAGTAATGGCTCAATGGCTGATAAACAACCCGTGTGTGTTTATGTGTGTGTCGCAGTGAATATCTTACTGTGTTATCCTGAGTTGTACTGCCGCCGTATCGCTGCTGATGGATGCAGGGATGAAGATGAGATTTGAAATGCTTCGGTAGATTTAGAAATTAGCTGTTTGGTCAACGGCATAATGTAGTTTGGTGGCTTCCCTCATGTTTAATTATCACCTGGGAGTGTAAATACATGAACATCAGCAAGAAGGGTGCGGTGTTGGCGATATTTATTGGGATTTCTGGTAAAGACGTGTAAAAAGCCTTGAAATAAATAGATTTTTAACACAAGTGCGTTTATTCAGAGGGAAAAGGTTTGGGGATATTTTTAAAACAAAATTCCTTGGGCCACATCCTTTTCTGTAGGAATGAGGTTGAACAACTAACCCTGGGGTTCCACTGAACGTGGAAGTGTCGCAGGAGTGACACAGGCACCCTATTTCACCGGGAGTGATTCAGAGTAGGGGTGGGCGATATGAAGAAAATCGAATATCCCGATATCTTTGGGCTATATCACAATACACGATATATATATTGCGATATGTTCAAATAACCTTGAATAACAAATGTTTTTAGCCAAATAGTGCCTAAAGTTGCATTGGTATATCTCATATTAACATTTCAATTTTTTATTTTTGAAAAAATGTTTGCAAAATAAAAATGAATTTTAAATGTTTTATTTTTATTTTTATTCTTTTTTAACCACAGCTGCACATAGAAGCTTTTCACAAATTACAACATTGTCTCATTAAAGGCCTTTAATGGTCAACACTGGACCTTAAAAAACAGAACGTCCAAACGGCCAAAAGGAACACCAAGGAAAAATCTGACACAAAAAACACCTGAAATAAAAAGTATTATAAAAAGGTGACAATCCCAAAAACAAAAGCTTGTATTGTAACTCTAAAATCAACTGACCAGTCGCAGCTACATATTCAGAGCATCTCAAAAATATTTCCGTTGCTCTTTAGGTGCTGGGAAATTTTAAACAAAGTTATATGGAATTTAGCAAAAGAAGACGCCAGTTTCAACAGTTTTATGGCTAGTTTATTTAAAGTTCCCTTCGGTGTGTGTGTGTGTGCGCAGAGTTTACAAGAGTTTTCATTTTGCACTGGATGACGTTTTAGGTGGAACAAATTTGTGCTACTGCTACCTTTTGTGGCAATGGTGTTACGGCATGTTTTGCAAATTGCCGGGTTTTGTTCGACATCCTTCCACTGCCTGAGAAGCTCGCTGTCGCCATACTTCTCACTGTCTCGTCAACGTTAAGTAAGCGCATGGGTTTGTTGTAGTGTGCACGCGGCAGAGCGCTTTCAGGTTTGGAGGAGGAGCGAGTGATGCATTCACAGCATGTGGGAAAAACTAAACTCACATGGCAAAAAACAGCGGCTCAATCTTGCCATGAAAATTTACACACGATGGTCACGATAAAGTCATTTTCAATATCGCAGTGAGGAAAACTTGAGATACATCAAGTATACTCGATATATCGCCCACCCCTAATCCAGAGCGGAGCGCCAATGCGTGGTTGGACTCGGGTCACGCAGGGATTGCATCATCGTGCTACGGTAGTGTACTTGTAAGCTTTAAGTAAAATTCAAACCGTCGTCCATGAAGTCAAGTATCAAGTGAGATTCTCTGGTGACTTGGTGCTGGTAAAGATGTATTGGTGTTACGATACGATCCCAAGTCTGCACATGGTGTCTTTTCCTTCTACTTTGCTTTTTATCAACTGAATTCCAGCCTTAACAATTCACTCTGCTGTAGATTGATGTAGAGTCAGTACAGCAAGCGGCAAAAATTGAAAAGCTGCGTATTTTAGAGAAGCGGCGAGTGCCGGAAATACGCTGTGATGTGCTGGGTGGAACCAGTCTGACTTACTGGAGTTGCAGCAATGAGCTGCCAGGCGCAGCTGCACCGCGCAGATTCTGATCAAACAGATGTTATAGCAGCCACTATGTGTGCGTCGATATGTTGGTTCGGCTGCGGGCTGGGCACCTCTTGCTTTTGTCACAGCTGGCATGTCCCACCTTCAACCATAATACATTAAACGATTGATATGGGAGCAGGACAAGATAGATTCTCATGTGTTTGTGAACGCACAAATACCACGAGAATTCAGCTTGCAGGCAAGGTTATAGCCTAGTGGTCAATGGCTAAAATAAATGCTCTCTGTGTCATATCTATGCTATAGGGTAGCAGAAGTCAGAAATGACTAATTAGAAGTATTTTAAAGTTGGTCAAACTTAAAAATTATCATTTTGTAAAAAAAGTTCTGCCACATTTATTATTTGATTCTTCGAGGTCTATGAGGTCATATACGACCTCACATAGTATGTTGTACATATTCGCGTGTATCTTTTGATCCATAAAAACTATCAACTTACTTTCTTTGCATCCAAAATGTGAGATATCAGCCTTTCCGCTGATATCATTTACATCCCGTGTAGCGAGCGGGTGTAAATCAGTGTCCAATGGTAGCATGCGTCTTGGTGATACAGCGCATGGCTCTCCAATCAGAGCGCAGAATGGCCATCCCAAAGAGTATTACACTACAAGACATTAACGTGCTTCGACCAGACACGCTAGCATGAATTTGTAACACGCTATAAAAGGCTATAACTGAGACAGACCATGTCAAACTCAAATTTCTAGCTGTAATTTTTCTTTTGATAAAATCATTTTAGGTTGTACTGAGAGTTCCTTTGTTGCTTTCTTTTTCACACATTTGGCTTAAAAAAGAAATGGCCCCTATAATATTATTATAAGTCAATTAGTTTTACTTCATTTAGTTTGACTGGCCTGTGTAAGATATTGTATGGATTTTACACGTGAAGTTGCTATATGTGAAGTACCGCAAGTTGCATAAGATAACCCCCCCCCCCCCCCCCCCTCATCATCATTTGTAATAGTGATGTGCCAGAGGTATGCACAAAGCATCGGGGGAACAATTGCCAGTGCCCTGTTCTCCAAGGGAGGATCCCAGCAAGCGTGGATCCCATGGGAGGAGCAAGTGTGTGCTCTGTTTGACCAAGCACAAAAAAAGTATTTTTGTGATGTCCCCCTGTGCCTGATAGCTGATAGAAACACTTTTTTGACTACCATCAGCATTAGGTAGAGACTTACATAAAAAGAAGTGCCTTTTTTTTGCTTTTGGAGAATAAACATATTTGTAAAAATTCTACAAATGAAAAACTGTGCACATTCTTCATGTAGACTATATTTCAGCTGCATTTCAGCTTGTGCATTGGTGTTTGATGTGTGTTTATCAATAAAATGATGTAAGGATAAATTCCACCTAAAATCATATATTTTATTACATTCTTATGAGCATTCCACAATTTTTATATTATGAAAATTCAGCTTATCCACGAAAAAAGGATGTATACCACTTCACTAAAACTTTTAAGATGGTGTTATAACATCACGGTTAAAGGTCATATGCCTTGCTATTGTTAAGGTAAGTGTGCCACTGCTGCGTGAGTGGAAACCCTGAATAAATAATAATAATTTGAGTACATGTAACTCATATTTAAGGTAAAAATAAAATTCTAGGGTTAGATTAAGCTTATGTATTGATAGATACATTTTTTTTAAGGCTTTTTACACATTCACTGGGGCTCCCAATAAATGTGTCCGGCACCATCGTAGAAACAACTCCACAATGTTTGGGAGGATAGATGGAGGTTGAGGACAGTTTTTAATCCCCCCGAAACTATATATCAAAGTGTTCTGTTTTCAGGATTTATGAGTGAGTGGGCAGTAATATTTGCACCGTCTCCCCTTTCTGCCTCCTTCCTTCTCTCTTCTTTCTAACTAAAAGACATGACCAACCATCTCTGCTTTCCTGTCTCCTAGAGTATGCTCCACCATCCGTCTCTCTCGCTATCTGGCCCCTTTCTTTCCAACCTTTTCCCTATCTTCTTCTCACAATGCATTTAAATGGGGTATTTAGAGATTCCGGCTGTTCTCCCCTCTTTACTCCAGCTCTGAGGTAACCTCAATCCCTCAACAACGCTTTAAACCAGGAAAATGCCCCAGCTGCGCCAGAAATAGGTCCAAGGAGAATTCTGCCAAAAAAAAAAAAAAAAAAAAATACACACAAGGAACAAGGTGATATTTATGAGAGAGGAAAAAAATGGTCCCATTCCATTCTATTTCTAAGCATAGGTTTATGCTGCATTGCTAAACTATCCCACAAGATGGCCAAATGGTGTCCATGCTACTTCTTTATGAGACTCGGTGGAGTCTCTGCACATGTTGCTGCCCTTGAGAACCCACTGAACAAAATGTGCCATCTGTTAGTTAAATGGCTGTCCACACCGAAACGTGGTGTCGTTAATCTGATGTATTCCCAGGTGTTAGCTAGTTACATTGTTTACATTGATATTTGCTGCAGTAGCACGGAAGATTTGGTAAGAAAAAGTAACTTTCACGCTAAACAATGCTAGGCTTTTTTTTTGCTCTTACCAGCCGGTGATGGTATATGTTTTTCTTTTTGTTAATCAAAATCATGCCAAGACAATTCATTGAGACAGTACATTTGCATTAACAAGATACACCAGGATTCTATTTTTACATTTCTCTTTCCTGTCTGTCTGATAAAATGAAGAACTATGGCTATGAAAGACTAGATGGGAATGTTTTTAGTTAAAAACAACAGAAGGTGATAAGTGACAAATTTGATATTACAAGCGTGTTGCTTAGCTTTGAACAATTACCATATAATTGAAGTATTTCTAAAAGGAAAACAAAACTTTTTTAACCTACTAAATTCAGGTAGATTTTCTAAGTATTTGAAACACTGGTTTCTGCCATGCTGAGGTGAATTTCCTCTGCATCTTTGTACACCTGTTTTTATTGTGAGGAACAGCTTCAACATGCGCAGAGTAAATGGGAGAATAACCTGAAGCTTCCTGTTTGGTCGGCTTGAGAGGGTTGGGACTCTATCAAACTCACCACAGGGTAAACCAGTCAAGCTTTCTGCTGCACCTACACTTAATCAGGCTCTATTTAAAATCCCTCAAAAGCCCGCTTCAAACTCTAGACAGTTGGCGTTCAGCATGGGAAGCAAATGTTACCAATGATGTTGGAAGAATATGTGCCTAGATCTCAATTTATTACCGTTCATTTTAAAAATTTTACACTGCAGTTGGCATTTTTTGGGTTTGACATTTAAACCATATGTCCTTCCTAGCACAAGGTTTCTTGGAATTAGTCAGCCATGCAAAATTTCACAGAAAATGTTCATCAGGTTAGCTGTATTCCAAGTATGTAGCTTCCTTGACATGTAAAAAAATTATTAACTGAGATGTAGAATCAAAGGCATTTATTAGAATAAGTATTCAAAACCTTATTCTTCTCCACAAATTTTGTTAGAGCAGTGTTTGTAGCCAGACAAATGTTTTAATTATAGTTTCTGATCTAAAGATGAAATTAGACTTTGTTTTAGAGCGTTTCTTTATTAAAAGCAGCATCCTGCTTATAATGCCTGGCACCATTGTCCATGGCTGGCAGCTGTGTATTTTGTGGCGCCTGATAAAAGGAGAAAGCAAGTGTTTATCAGGCTGATAACTGTTGGCACCCGGTGGTAGTTGTGTTTGTTAGACTGCTTTTTAGAAAGCAAGGAGGTCCAAGTGGCTGGAGAAAGCGGAGGAGGAGCTTTTCTCCTGGTGTTTCATCTGCAGTGATTGGGTTGAGGAATAAAGGAGATTTTTCTTGAGACAGTCCGGAAATGGCTTCTGTTTTTGCAACAAAAAAAAAAGAAAGGTACACTACTGTATTCATACAGACACGTATATTCAAAGAAAACCTTTCAGGTCTCCTTAATATATATATTTTTTCCCATAGCTTATGCTTTTTATGAAACTTACACAACATTTGGTCAGCTTTTGTATTTTGAGTGGGATGTTCCCTTTTACGTTATTATTTTTCCTTTTTACGTCTTTCATATAAATCAAGCAATATGTTGACCTTTAGCATTTCCTTCTGTAAGTCACTCTCATTCAAAATGTATATTATAGATACACTACCATTTTCTTATACCAGTTAGTTATTAGATTTTTTATTCCCTTGAATTAAAACCCTTATTTAACCACTTTTTGAAAACCCCTGAAAGTGTGTCATTTTATTATTTTTCAATTGGTTATACCCAAAATGCCAGTTCTGTACCACTAAAACTGGCATTTAAGTTGATAGAATTGAGCGCAAGTTAATACTGACATTCTTGAAAGCAAATTGGAAAAAACAGATTGACACACTATTGGTTTTAGGTATTTAAGATGGAAAAACCTATGCTGGTATAGTCTTAAATTGTACCAAATGAGAATAAAAAAATCTGAATAGTTTAAAAATGCTTACCCTAAAATAATAACATACAAATGATCAGCAGCATAGCAACATATATTTACCCGTTGGATAATATAAAAACAAAGAAAATGCATAACTTTGGTGCTAATATGGACTGCCAACCTGTCCAGCGTGTACATTGCCTCTTGCCCAATGACCGCTGGAGAGTGCTACAGACAATGGATGGATGGATGGCTTTGGCATAATTATCGGTCCAAAAGTGAAGAAACTTAATTCAATTTTGCTTGCTTAATGAATGCATGGGGGCAGGACTGAAGTAAAGAGGGCAGATAAGAAGTACCAGAGATGAGGAGACATTAAGTAAACCGACTGAATTTATGTAGCGCTTTTCTACTCATATCGACCACAGCAAAAGTTTTACTAGAACCATATTCACCTCGTTACTAACACATCCATACAGCAATGTACACATCTGTAGGCAACTCAGGGTTAAATGCCTTGTCCATGGACACGTTAATATGTGACAGGAGGTAGCTGGAATCAAACCCACAACTTATTAAGTGTAAAGACGACTACTCTTACCACACTGAGCCACAGTCACAGCAAGTAATCTCTTTATAACATTGTTCAAAAGCAATATACTGTAAAAGGAAAAATCCTGAAACAATAACTGGTAAATAAGAAATGAGAAAAATCATGAGTCTTCAGTGTCTTTTTTTAACTATTATTAACATCAATAAAATATTACAGAATGTTAAAAAGAGTCGTTTCAATCTGCTGAATGCAACTTTGTAAAAACCAGCAAATATATACGCACGATGACACTTAACATAAAAAAAAAACATAACCTTTAATCAATATTAATTTATTTATGTCATAGGCTGAGATAAATTCCCCTTGTTCTATCTTCAATTAACCTCTAAATTATTGTTGTTGTTGCTGATGGGCAAACTCACTTCAGAATTTTTGCTGCTGCAATGTGGTTCATTAAAAAGCAGAGAAATTAAAATGTTTCAGGTAAACAAACCAGGAATAACTGCTTAAAATAACTGGTCACATTAGCCTTTAATTAATCCAAATGGCACTTTTTGCTTACTGATTTTTAATCTGAATTTGATTTATTTAGTACTAAATAAGCACAAACGCCATATAAAACAACAAATAAATGCAAAAATGTGTTTGGAGTAACAGCTTACAGTAGAGAGAAGGAAACTGATGCAAACCATCACAGCAAGTCCAAAACGCCTTGGACTGTTGCAGATTGAGGGCATACTATGCACATTGATGTTTTTTGTGAATGTGAATTATATCTTACCTAGCCTTGGGTCATACTGTCTCATTTGAACTTCTTCCACACAGTCTGCGGGGAACCAACCAGTTCTTCCTTTGACAGTGCCTTCCCAGAAACCTCCTTCACCTATACTTAGTACTGATACAGAGAGAAAGTGAAGGGAGTCATTACTATTACTGTAAAAAAAAAAAAAAAAAAAAAAAAAAAAAGAACATGCTCATGTGACACTGTGAGACTGTAAAGGCTTTAAAATATTGGAAATGCCAAAGGACAGGAGGGACCATAGAGCAGAGTGACGTACAAAACATTTTATGATATTATTCATAAAGCATACTTATGAACGTGCAAAGTGAGAGGGGGAATTGACAAGAAAGACAGTTTTTGTTTCATTATTACACACATGACATTGGTGCAAAGAAAGAAAGATACATGGATATTTATCACCTGGGTTTGAATATCAATAGAGTACTGCATAGTTTGTAAAAACATGGCCATATTGCAATGGTGTTCAAAATTTTATCTTCTGCTATTGATCCACTGAACAACACACTAAAAGTGACATGAGTGACACTTAAAAAAATAAATTAAAAAATGACATGAGGCTACTGGAAATGACCATCGCCTTGTGTCCTGCACAAAATCCTACCCCCTGAAGGGGAAAAGACAAAAAAATAAGAAAATATTGTGTACAACATCAAGTTCTTTATGTCTCTGAATGTTTAGATGGACCTCTTTTTTTGTATGTCGCAGGGCTACTGGGATGAATAATGTGGATATCAGAGGTGTCAACCCGTCTGTCCGTATGATTCAATAGAATTGACTTTTTGAAGTATCTTGAAATGACATGTGCTGTGACAAACAGAACTGAACTGAGTTTTTCAGCTGGAGGGCCTGTTGTATCATATTCTAGCAATTTAAAATGTTTAATACTCAAAATGTGTATATATGTGGGATAAAACGCCATATTCACAGATATATAAGCACTATAACAAAAAAAAGTTTACATTGTCACTGTAATCTGAGCAAAATTTATTAATGTTACCGCATGAAATTACGTCGGCTGAGGCTACTAGCTGTACCAATTCACCTGTTCAGCTGATCTTGAGTCTGCAAGAACTGTTTTCACTTCAAGATCATGGGCATAATGTATAAAAGTGTGCCACCCTCATAATAAAGTCTTGAAACTTGCGGCACATAGATGTGTAAAACCATGCATAGATGTGTCCCCGCAAATAATAAATATGTGTGTGCGGTATATATAAGTTCACTTGTATCTTGGGCCACCTCGCCCCTAAATACATATGCAAGTATAAATACCTGAAATGTACCCACCGCTCGTCCAAACAACCATGACAACGGCATGGTCAGACAGTCAGAGAGACACCTCGAGGGATATTTGTAATTAATTACAGCAAACCAACAGCTTATTGAGTGACATCAGCGGCTCATTAAATAAACTGACGGACGAGGAAGTCCGTCCCCCACACCCACTTTGTGAAGTACTTTAAATCTTGAAAACGAGTCAGGATGTTATATGGAACAATTACATAGACGTCAGCTATACCTTGCCCTTATTAAATTCACAACAAAAACTATTGTAATGAGACTATTACATCTATAATTATTATGACAGTTTAGCAGGATCCTGAGTTGAGCAGGATTATAGCAATGCGAGTGCAGTCATGGCTTAGATTATATTTGGAAATCAGGTATTCGCTGCAAATGAGCCAAGGTTAAGGGCAAAGATAGTCAACTACAGGCCTCCAGGGCCAGTGTCCTGCAGATTTTATATGTATCTCTGCTTCAACACACCTGAGTCAAATAATCAGGTCACTTGCAGGACTCTGGAGAACTTGACTCCATACTGGTGAGGTAAGTCAGCCATTTGTTTCAGTTGTGTTGGGTGTAGCACACGTCTCGCCCAATGACCGCTGAAGATAGGCACCCTTTGGTTTCCTTCGACACTGCTGGTTCATCTGCTCAATCTTTGTCCCGTGTAATTCTGCCCTCAATTTGTTCCCCTCACCGTCCTGGTTTGTTTTTGGATTTAAAAGGTTTCATAATCTTTACCTCACATTCTTGGATTATTGGACCTTGGTCTTGGTTTCTTATGTGTTATTAAACATATTGTATGTGTTATTAATGTGTTATTTATCGTAATTTTTGCTCCACCTATGCCCCCATTTTGCATCTACTTGGATCCTCCACAACCACCACTCCTTTTTATGACAGAATGACTGCGAAGAACCCTGTTTAAAGAAATCAGCACTATCTTTCTAAGTAATGCCTACTGTATTTGTCATGTTGTGAACATGGTGATCTAATGAGAGTAAGCAAGTGTGGAAGTAATGGTCCCAGTATTAAGTAATAAGTCATATAAAGAGACCTGTTCGCATTTTTTATTTTCTTGACAACAGATGGTTTCAGATTATCCAAGTTCATAAAAGCACCGTCAGATATTTAAAAGTAGAGGGAAAAAGTGAAAGAAAAACCATGTGTGTTTTTGAAAGAAGTCTGTGAAAGACACCAACATAGTTGGAAGGAGAAAAGAGATGCCCACTAACTTCCGCTGTGATAATTAGAGATGAATGTATAGTTGATATTGATCTTCCCTGCAGGGCTGAGCCAGCACGCTAATTTCTACAGCACTCATCTATTATCCCACCAAAGCTAACAGACACACCAGCGCACGCACACACATGCAGACTCCTCAGAGATCATCGGCTGGAACCGCGGCTTTGCCTGAGCGAGCCCTTCTTCCAAACTGGTTGCTAGGATACGCCAGTACGATATTGCAGCCGGCAGTCAGCCCACTAAATGATGTACTCCACTTCCTCCAACTATATTCCACTCTTGCATGGGGACATGTTGTGGTGATGTAATCTGGAGCCCTATGAAAGACAGCCAGTGGTACTACTAAATGTTAGAATATTCTGCGTTCGGTGTTTCCGCAGTGTTTCAAACTCTTACACAAGTTTTTTTTTTTTTTTTTAACTCTGATAAGCACGTTTGACTTCATCTATATCCTCTTCACTAACACACAAGAAGAGGTCAGTTCAAAATATACTAGTTAGAAAAAAGGTTAAATCATTACTTGGAAGCAAGATTTCCCCAAGTTTCTCTCAGCTATAGATATCTAACTAATAGATATTAGTTATTCTAAGAAAATAGGTCAACACCTTACATTTGAACTGCTCTAACACTTCAGAAAAAAAGATAAATCCATTTTCAAGTTCCTTAATTTATTGATTCTCATTATGTTACTGCATGCTAACCCTTCCATTGCTTGTCACCCCGGACTGGACAACGACTACTTGAAATAGGAGAGAAGTCTATGAAAGGGATTAAACGGTGTTAATTGATTGCCTAGAATAAAATAAAAATTATACAGATGACTTCCCCCCCCCCCAACAGTGGTCTCGCCCTTACAAAACTTGGTATCACGAGAGGACCCGCAGTCTATTTTCTGTCATGGAAAAACTTCTTTCTTTTTACTCAACACACCCTCTGTCCCCTGTCTCCTTCTCAATGTTTCAAACGATTTCCCATTTGCTGTCTCATTCTCCCTGTTTGTCAGCGAGCCTGTCTATACTGTAGTGAGGTCTCTACAGCAGACAGGTGCCAGCTGTGCTCTCTTTTCCCACTGGCAAGGATGAAAGAAAAGGTAAGACCTCAGATTGATCTTTAAAGCTGCCCTGGTTTAGTTCACTTACTTCCAGATCCACCATTTTGTTTCAGTGATCTGACACCTATGCCTCACAACATGTGAATCACTGAGTATTTCAGAATGTTAGACAATTGCACTGCATTGTGCATAAAAATGTTCTGATGTACACATTTTGCACATAACAGGGTTGTAGGGAACGGTTCTATGAAAAGATCAATGCAAAATTTTGTGAATTGTTTCGAAGTGGAGTACAACGATATGCAGTTTTCTAATTTGTTTTAAAAGTAAAAATCTGAAAAGTGTGGGGTGCATTTGTATTCAGCCCCACTTAATCAATTTCTTTGCAGAAATACCTTATGTTGCAAAAACAGTCTTTTGGGGTATGCCTCTACAAGCTTAACACATTTAAAGACTAACCGTTTTCCCATTTCTCCTTGCAACATTGAAGAAACCCAATCAGACTGTGTGGAGAGTGCCTGGAAACATCCATTTTCAGGTTCTCTTTCAGATTCTCAATTGGATTAAGGGTTCAAACTTACTCGAGTCATTCTAACACATGAATATACAGTTATCTAATATATTTGGTCACTGACAGAAGTTTGACTTTTTTTTTTTAAATAAACAATAAACAAAACATTTCATCAAAGAAGAACATGTCTAGATGACCTACTCAACTTTTAAAAAATATTTCTACCTGGATTATTGTGATGCATCAGGACGCTGCATCAGAAGGATGACAAGAAGAAGTATGGAGAAGGCATGGAACAGCTCATGGAACAGAGTATGATGATTTGGGGATGCACAGCTACCGTTGGCACTAGGACACTGGTGTTTATTAATGTTCGGACAAGACAGAAGCAGCTGAATGAGGAGTTCAGAGATGTAGTCTCCTCAAATCCAACTGAACAGAGCCAAATTGATAGGGTGGTGTTTCATAATACAGATGGAAAGAGACCCAAAACATACAGCCAAAGCGACCCACGAGTTAATTAAAGGAAAGAAGTGGAAGATTCTCGACAGGCCAAGTCAGTCACCTGATCTTAACCCAATCGAGCATGTATTTCACTTGATAACGATTATACTTCGGACAGAAAGGCCCATTAACAAACAGCAACTGAAAGCTGCAGTAAAGGAATGGCAGAGCATTAAAAAGGAGTGAATCCAGTCTGGTTATGTCCATGAGTTAAAGACTTCAGACTGCCATTGCCAGAAAAGGATTTTTAACCAAGGATATTAGCTTTTTATCTACCCAAGCACAATTGAAAAAGCAACAAAAAACGACCTGCAAGAAGACAATTGTCCCTGCCTTGACCAGGACGTCTTCCAGTACCGGTCTGTTTTGCTGTTTGCCATAACATTGTAATGGGCTTTGTAAATCCCATCACAAAGAGCAGATTTAAAGAGGATATTGTAAAACATAGCAGCATGTGTTTTTTTCCCTGTCCAACCAGACAGCCTTGAATATGAGCCACAGTTGCACACAGAATTCGTCAAAGCTAGTTTTGCAAAAGTGCGAAGAGTTTTTGCAGCAGTTACGAAGAACATTATGTCACAACACGTGCCAGCACATCCTGAATTAAGCTCTTGGATTCATAAGAGAAATTGGTTACATCTTTATAAGTGTCCTCCTTTTATTGCAAGGTTTTTCTGGGTTTAGCTAGATTACAGTTCATTAATTCTGACAATCAACACCTCAGCTGGACACATGCTTTTACAGCACAGCCGGCCTCTGAGCCATAATCAACACCACAGGTCAACTAGAGAGAACAAGATCCCATTAATTGAGACTGAGACAGAGTCACACATGAACACCATGCTGCACACTTAGACTGGGAATTTATCTAATCAGAAATCACAGTCTAGACCGTCACATCCATGTGACCTCAGTTATAATGAATGGAGATGTTAATGCGTGTGTATTTCCTGGCTCTTAGATTAGAGCATTCCTACACATTTATCATGACAAAACAACAAAAAAAAACCCAACAAAAAAACAAAAAAAACAAGCCTTTTCAGAATTGAAGCTCTGTCTACACAAACATGTAATTATAGGAAAACACATTTTCTACTGCATTTTAGTATTTTTGTTCTTCAAACTGTATTGAAATAATGTAGAATAGACAAGCGAAACAATGGGAAATTGCCAAAGTAGCGTCCGACTTTCTACGTTAACACTATCTCTATCTGTGCTACATGGAGCAATTAAACGTTTAAAAGAAGTTTTTCTATCTGTATTCCTCATTCCTGGCTCTGTTGACATTACACTTTAGACATGTAATGAAATTGTGACGCTCAACAAAGAAAACCCATGCCCCACCAGTTTTGGAAGAATATTTAGCCCAACACCACTTCATCCTTGCTCTGCATGCTCTTTCTTTTAACGTTGAGGTCATTAATTTAGAGGTTATTGCTTCTTCGTGGAGCAAGACGACTATATCACTGATTTGGTTAGAATTTGAGTCTGCGTGCTGGGAGATGATTTACAAATAGCAAAAATATGTATTGAGGGAATTTGGTTGTTTGGGCTCTGTTTCAGTCAGTCAGTTTTAGAAAGCCCAATTTTCTTTAAAAAAAAATGGAACTTGAAGCTTACAGCTCCAGTGAAGTTTCAGTCACGAAAATAAAAACCTGTGATTTACAGCAATACCACCTTAACTGATTATTTTGTCACAGTGCTTAAACATACTTTGCGTAAAAAATCAAATCTTCAAACAACGTGTAAATGTAGCAAGCCTTAAACCAATTTCAGGGAAACCCTTCAAGCACAAGGAGAGTTCTGTTTGAGTTTCAACCCTGTTGACAATCAGTCAACGCCTGCGTAAATGGGGTTACACTCTGAATCAGAAGGAAAACCACGTTCTAAGTCACAGGATGCCTAATAATCCAAAGATTATTGAACAAAGCCTGCTAGTTGTGTCCTGAAGGATTTGCAGGTACACACACACAACCACTAAATCCACACACACACACACCCAGCAGCATCAGCAACAGATTGTCTGCTTATTTCAATACTGCCATCCCTGTATGTCAGAGTCGGGACAGTGTTCTGCTTATCATCCCTTAAGTGTAACTATGCTAATTAAGGCAAAGTACTTCCACGTTAGTTCACTAAATGTGAGGTATTGTCCATGTGAACATTTGTGCATGTGAACATTTAAAAAGGGTAATCAGGCTTTTCACGTTGCTTTTCAGACTCAAAAGAGAATCAGAATCAGTTTTACTGGCCAAGATTGTGTGCCCAAGCAAGGTTTCAAGAGCTCACAGCGTACAGAAATTAAATAGGAATATATAAGCTTTAGAGGAAATAAAATAACACAACTGGTTTCGCACTCTTGCTATCTTCGGTCTTCTGCTTTTGATCTGGAATTTGTTAAATAGGTCTGCTTTCAGTTACTCAAATGTTGTAAATGAACCAATTAGAAACTTTTAAACTACAAGGCTTTCCAAAATTAATAAAAAGGCATCTAATACTAACAAAAGTTGTGAGAAATAAAAAAAATCTCTCTCATTATTCTTGCATTTAGCATGGCACAAAAACTTTTTAATCCTACATTATGTAAAACAGAAAGTTTAGTTTGATTTAGCGTCGGCGGTGGGAACACAACGTCTTGTGCCTCTTTATACAAGGCATGAAAATATGTGTTTTGGACTGAATGTGGAGGATTTGTGACCCGACTGACATGTGCGACTTCAACTGGCACCGAGTATCTGTCGTTTGTTTACTATCCCACTGACGACAGAAGCGCTTGGCTGAATTTTAGAGAAGACCACCATCTGCTCACATCAGCCAAACATATCAAAGTTGTTTGAATTTGTGTTTGATGAAGCAGATAAATAAACCACAAATACAGGTAAAACCGCCAAGCATTTTTGAAGGCAGGAAAATAAACTGCACCAGCCAAGACAATATTTTTGATCTCATTCCAGGCTAGCTCCTTTCAGCTCCCTAAAGGGAAATTTCAAAGCTAAAAGATCTACAGACATAACTAAAGACAGATGCAGGTAAGCCCAGGCAAAGCATTACAAAGAGGAAATCCGTTCTTTAGTGATGTCTGTTTAGTAAAATGGCAGCCCTCCTGAGGATTTCCAGAATAATGACGTAATTTTCTGTACTCAAAAATACTAAAACTTTGTTTGACTGCTGGTCTTTGTGTAGAGCATCTGTTCAGCAAACCCCACTCCTACCTCGCACACGCACATCCTTGTTTAACCTCTTAAGACCAGGGCTTTTTTTGTCTAAACATTGGCTTTTTGATACCTGAAAATGATCGTTTTACCTTCAAGCTTAAATTTTTCTTTCCCCTGACATATCTGTTAATGAGGTTGACAATTGATCAGACCTAAACGGTTGAAGAGAAACTTTTTCAGCCTTTTGTCAGGTGTCTAAAAGCCCACGTTTGAACTAAAATTATTGCGTCTTAAGACGTTAATATACATAATGAGGACCATGCTTTGTCTTCCATAGAGTTCCATTCATCTTCAACCCTTTCTATGTCCTAACTCTGACCCTCACCTTTACATATTTATACCTAAACATAACCTAAACCAATATTGACACCTTAGTACTAAACCTAACTACAGTGGCGGCTGGCCTCCTATGGGCCAGCCGCCACTCGAGCGCTGCCCTCCCTAGATGTGGAGAGGAAAAGTCAAAATATATATATAGATTTTAAAAGTGTTATTAATGTCAGTTTTTACTTAATAGTACGGCTACATGTAATAAGAATTATTAAAACACTTCTACTAATTGACTCTACCAATTGACTCTCATTTAACAGTGCATTTCCACCAACAGAACGTATCATTTCTCTTCTTCTACACTTTTGGGGCTGTCACTCAAGGAGCCCCACAAGTGTAGCGAAATAACCAATCGTATGCTGTTGCTAGGGAAAATTTATAAATATTTGGCCAATCAGCATCACCAAAATGAATGGCTTTGGGGCTCCTGGAGTCTTTGCCCCTGCTACACAGTGATAGGTGTATAGACCAGTTCACGGGTGACGTCACGAGCCACGTCCGCGCTACATCCGGGTCACTGTTTTCGCTTACCACCGTAACAAAACGGGTGAACTTGAGCGTACTTTTAGTTTATTTTTGGAATCTAAACAATGCCTACGACTTGTTGTGCTCCCGGTTGCACACAGAGGCATTCCAAATCGTTGGATGTATGTTTCTTTCAATTACCAAAGGACGAAGAAAGAAGAAAGAAATGGATAGTTTAATGAAAAGGATGCAGGCAGACAATCCCAATCGACTGTGGGAGCCATCATACCACGACAGAATTTGCAGTCTACACTTCATCTCTGGTAAATACAACTTAATTTTGCACTAGTCATTGTTCTACTTAAATCATTATATAAATAAAAAATTAGGATATATATTCAAGTCAAGACGTAAACGTTCGTTTCGTAATAATATACGTACATGTACAATGTATGCAAACCCGCTGGTATGAGTCTGTGAAAAGAATTAATAAGACAAAAACACCAAAATAATCCTTTGTGAACAATGTTTTTTTATTAATTAAATGCTTATTGTGGAATCGTAGTAATTTTCCGACTTTTAATTTAAATGCATGTACTGAGTTAGGCAGGGAAATCTATTGACCAGCCCCGCCAAGATTTTTTTTCACCAGCCGCCACTGACTAACTTCTACCCCAGAATAAAAGTGAGGACCGATAAAAGGTCCTCACGTTATATCAAAGTCCTCACTTTAGTAGTAAAATGAGCAAAAAGTGAACTCGCTCAGCTGCAAGTACAAGGACACACGCACACACACACACACACAAATTTGTATTCGCACACCACAAATTAAAACATGATCTTGTGTGGGAGTAATGTTGTTGGCCTAGGCTGTTTTATGTAAGTATAATATGATTTTGTGGGAAACACCGTTCTAACTGACAGGGTTTTTGCCATTGTTGATTGTTTAACGTCTCACTGGGACACTAATGGAAACAATGGAAAAAAACTAACCACAAAGCACGATTAGAAAACACGGTATCATTACAGAGGGCTTCGGGGAACGAGGCACAAGAAAAAAGCCTGACAGAAAGAGGCTTTGACAAAGAGAGAGGACAGAAAGCAGGACACAGACAGAAACTGACAAAAGGGAACAGCAATCTTTGAACAGGCACATACTCATTCATGACTTATCAAGAAGTCTTCCGTCTGCAGAAAAGTTGAGAACAGTATTTAATTTTATTTATTTTTTGCAGTGTGCCTGATGCTTCTCCATCTTGCCCTTGGTTAAGGCAGTCACGACTCCCGGTCTAAAAATAGAATCGGTGAGGATGCAGAGCTATTTATACTCTTCACACGCCCTGCCGGCATGCTTCAGTGCCCCCCTGTACGTACGTGTGTGTGTTTTTGGCTGCATATGTCACCGTAGTAATTAAGCTCATTTTAATTCTCTCTATGCTTTCTTCTACTGCTTTCACCTTAGTCATTGATGCAGTTTTTCTTTTTCATTTAGTCTCCATTTATTTTTACACTGAGAAAACATATACTCACTTAAAGGTAATTATGATCAATTAATAAATCAGAAGGACTAGAAACAGACGTAAGAAGTTGAAGAACCATGTTAATTCCTGACAGCAGTGGAGGGATCAAACTTGCATATTTCCATGCTGGTGCAACCAATAAAAGCTACATCTGTGTTGATGCCAACAGAATTTTACCACTAGTACTGCAATGGAAGTTTAGCAGACAAAAATGCTGCACTCCATATGCCAAAACCCAAATACCTTTTGAAGGTGAAGTGACAGGATATCTTCAACTAGGAACTGCTGCAGGCAAACATGAGAAATGCGATGTACCCCTTATCACATTACGTTTAGGTTAAGGACATGTTGCTACACATTTAATAAATGTCAGCAAATGTTTATTAAGCTCAATCTGGCCTTTAAAAAGTATTGCTCCACTAGGCATTTTCAAACCTCTGACACCGCTTAAGCAAATACCCGGTGGCATACGCTTAATAACTGCAGCCTTTGATCTTGAGAATGACTACAGTAGTGTCTGCACTATTGTGATTATTTTTTAGCTTAATGTCACTGAATTCTTCCGTTTTGTTCCACAGCAGTCTCTCATATTCACTTTCTGGAATGCAGCTACTCAATTTCCACAGATTTACTTCACACATTAGCTGGGAAAACATAACAGTAGGGCTTTGAGGTATGGAAAGCCATTTTGGGTATTAATCACCTGCTTTCTAGCTGCACCTGGTATTAAATAAATGCTATCATAAGCTCCACCTAGAGTTTTTTAAGGCAACTACACACTTGATAAATGCCAGTATATATTTAATAGGTGCCTCCTGCCATTTATTAAAAACCTGGTGGCATGCAGCTAGGAACTCTACCCTGTGTTCTTGGCAGCCAGTTGTTTTTAACAGCTCTCATCTAGTTAGTAAGAAGCTAAATATGACCTTTGAAATGAAACAAAGGAACTGCTTTAAAATATTACAAAAAAGTAGAAGAAGAAAAGAAAAAGCTGGCTCATTTGAAGGCTAATTTAACTAGGTAGAGATGCAGAACACATGAGTTTGGTATCAAAGGCCAAAAGCAGATAAATAATTTGTCAAAAAGATAATATTTTTTAGATTTTAAATAAATCAGGAATAAATACAATAAATCTTTGTAGGTATCGACATACATATTAAATTGTCAATAGCACCTATGTTTGTTTACTTGTTATATGCAATTATTTTTATCTCACTAATAAAGGTAGACTAGACTTGTACTCTAAAGTGAGACCTTTTTTATTTATATTCGGTTGACATTCTAAATACTCAGGCACATAAGACTAAGCCCCATAGGGAGATGGCGATACTCAGACTCGTCTATCCGGAAGTCCAATGTAAAAGTCCAATAGAAGAAGAAAAAGACGGAAGTGTCAATGCGATTGGAGGAGCAATTCTACGAATTGCTCCACCAAAGTTTGACACCATGTCACACGCACTGCCGCCATGCTTCTCTCCACACCTATGTTTTTGTCTGAGAACAAAAAGAAGAAGAATTCCCTTGTTTGTACATGCTAAGTGCACGAGGTTGGGGGAAATCATCTCGCACAAGCTCGTAGCTCTGCTTCAACAGCAAGATGCGCTCACGATCGCTCATGAGGGCCGACTGAATTTCAAACATGTTTGATTTTCATCCGACCATTCGATTCCTGATCGGGAGGTGGTTGTGAGAGGCTAATTGCCCCTCATCCTGTATACTACACGACGCAGGACGCATGATCCCGGTGACACTCGGCCCGATCCAAAAGATTCTCGCATGACTGAAGAATCAACCCAAAAAGGGCAAAAACTTGTAAAGTATATGTCCGGCTTTATACAGGAGTTGTTTTCTGGCATAAAAAGGAAAAATTAATTTAACAAAAAATTATTTGCAAATTGTTTTGGAGGGACATTATTGTTTAGAAAAAATTGTTAATCCAAAAATTAGTTGACAGTTATACAATTTAATAGATCATTACAGGTAGCCCTACATTGCTGTTTTTGAAAACAACATTTCAAAGGATGACAATAAATGCTGGAAAACTTCCTAAACTATTGAAATCATCATCTTAAATTGTCTAGGATTATTATGATGAAATCCATGCAACTACAATTTTGTCAACACTCAGTTGCTGTTACCTGCTTTTTACTTCATGAGCTGTGCTCAACCACACTGCTTTCTGTCTCTTAAGCAATAGACAAAACTCCTTCTACTTATTTATGTTGAAAGGTGAAGAATTAGGAAATATAAAATTACACTTAAAACACAAGAGGCAAGAATTACTTAATGTTAACAAGCCATAAACTGTTAATTAGAAATTATTGTCATGCAAGTTCTAAGAACCTTGGTTTTGGTTGTCAAAATCAGCCTAAATTGATAGAGGCCTCCTTCCAGCTGGCCCACATGGAAAGTTACTACAAATTAATAATTTTTCAGAATTATCTACAGACATAAAGAATAAAACCTGGCAATAGAAGAGGGGAGTAAAGCCAGGCGGTGTACTTTTATCTGCTAATTAAATATTGGGCTAGCAAACATAGCTAAATCCTGCATGGGACTGTGTCATGCTTCCTCTGCACAGAGCAACAACCTGATCTTAAACATAATAGAGACACATAGCCATTACATTACCATCTCCTGGTCACTTTCTCACACTTAAATGATTTAAGGCATAGTTCTTACTCTCTATAAAGTGATAATAGGAAAAGGAAATTACACCTTACAATTCTAGGGTTTTTCTGAATGGGGCGTAATAAAAATCAAGGCATTTATACGTCTAACAATATTTAGATCTAAGTGTACAAAAACACAACAGTCAGTTTATATTTCTCATTATTTATCCAACAAAAGTTAAGGTGAAATAGAAAAGGGAGGTGTAAAAAACTAAGAACACTCCTGCTTCTGTAAGGTTTTTATGGAAGCTAATGTAATGTAATGAAATGTACTTGATTCTTGACAGGTGTGACAGCCTCAATAAAACCAGGAGTTCTGGCAATTTTTTTGGTCTGGAGCATATAGGTGTGTTTAAACACAATGCCTGGTTGGAATGACATCATCTTAACTAGAAAAATAATCATGGCTCCTAAAAACTAGGAAGTGTTACACAGGAATGTCCAGACAATTTGAAGCAGTTGCTAATCCCAAGACTGGATGTCCCAACAAATTCACCCAAAGGTTTGGGCTGTGCAGTGGCTCAGAGAAATAGCCAAAAGGGTAAGAACTTCATCTCATGGACTGCAACTCTTAGCATGCTAATAATATGATAAAATTCACAAAAGAGCAATAAGAAAAATACAAACAAAAGTGTAGCAGTTTGGAAGACTAAGTTTTTACTCTTTAAAATGCAACACAAGAGACATGCAAAGTAGTTTCTGGATAAAGACTCAAAAAATGTCCTTTGGCAAACTCAGATCTAAGTAGTGAAATTTGACAATTATATGGACCATAATATTTTGTAAAAAAAAGCAAACATACAAACAAACATGCTTATCAGGAAGGGTAATGGAGGGGGTGATGACAATATCAGGATAGCTGATTAGGCCAAACTGGGTCATGTAACCATGATCTCAAACACAGCATCAAATGTACAACAAAATGTTTCAAAACTGACGTGCCAGAAATAATCAAGAATGACTGTTCAAAGTTAAGACCCGTTTAAAATCATGTGGCTGGACCTTAAGCAAATTTTGCACAAATATATTTCTGGAAATCGTAATGATCTAAAGCACAATTGGGAAAAAAGAGTGGGTCACTTTCACTGTGAAAAATTACTGCCTTCTATTAACGCTGCTGAATGTGGTTCTACAAACTATTAAATTATAGGGTTTACTTAATTTCTACAAATGGATATTCCATGTTTGTCCTTTTTTTTAATTAAATAACGACACTCTACAATTAGAACCAAATAATTTCAGAACCTGGAAGAACTCACATGATGTCTCATTATAAAAGAAAAAAAAACACCCTAAACTTGAAAAAAGGATGTATACATTTTTAACCTCAGCTGTATGTGACTTCAAAACAGACTTGAAAATATGCATCTGACATAATATCCTAACAGAACTTGTGTGACTTTGTTTTGGATCAAGATCATATTGGTCTAAAAGTCCTCAATCTTATTTTCAACATTAGAATCCCTGAACTGATGCTTAAATTAAACATGTTAAATAGATGTATCTTTATTGTGCTTACAGTATGATATCTTATCGCATAATGACAAAAAGAAATAGCAGAGTATGGAGTTTTTAAAACATCCATCTGCATATCTGGCTGCATATTTGTGTGTGTGTCTATGTGTGTGTGTGTGTGTCTAAAACAAAGTGTGTGAAGGTGAGTGAGAGCATTCCAATAAGCAGAGTGCAGCAATTATTAGATTTGGATCCCTGCAGTCTTTATTAAAGCTCAGCTCAACTCGGTGTAACAGAGAGACAGCAGTGTTGCATCTTTATGAAACAAGACTCGCATAATCACAGACATGCTAGCATATGCTCTCAAGAACACACACACACACAATGTAGAGTACGCGACGCAGTCAGCTATTTACAGCAGTGAACTTATACTGGGTCCAAAATAAAAGAGGTGGAGTGGCAGCTGATGCTCGGGGGAAAGAGGAGGCACTTGTTAGGGGAGGACAGGGCAATGCATGTCAAAACAAGTTAATATTGAAAACAAATACAGGTAAGGGCATTAAGGGGGCGGAAATTAAGCTTGATGAAAAGGCTGAATGTGGACAGAGGGGAAAAAAGGAACAGAGGTGACAAGCAATTAAGAAGGTGATGTGGAAAAGGGCAAGTGGACTCGAGAGAAGAATCAAGTACAGAGCCAATAAATAAAGAAAAGGGTTAGTCACAACGCTCCGATTTAAAGTTATACGAGGGATTTTTGCGTGCTCCTCTTCACAGGACTTCCTTAGCTTAGAAGAGGCTGAGGGAGTGGTGCAGTCTGGCTCATCAGTATTCCACTGAGAGAGAGTCAGAGGGGATGAAAAAAAAGGAGGAATCCTGAAGACTCTACAAATCTTAGAAAAAAAAGCAAGTATGGGAGGAACAAGAAAAGCTTTTTTGTGAATGACAAGTGAATCAGAGGAAATAGCAGAACAAAGAATAGGAAATAAGTTAAAAAAAAAGGAAAAGAGCAGAGGGCAGGAGTGTTGTAAATTATAGTGGGAGGAGGAGGAAGAGAGGAGGGAGGAGAACTCCGAGGCTGACTCAGAGGGATCCCTTTTCTCTTCTCATCTCATCTCCTCCCCTCTTGCATCCCTTATGGGCCTGAAGAGAGCTGCGTGACATAGCTCTGCTTTTACTCTAGTTTCCCTCTCATTGTATTTCTCATTCTTTCTTTCCTGCTCTATCGACCTTCCAGGGGAACAAAGTCACCAAAAGGCGGTCTGTGTGGAACAGGAATACACCAAACTTGGAAGTGATCTATTAATACAGTCTATGAGCACTAACATGACAGACAAACCTGATCACCAATTCAATGGATGAATTCATAAGGATTAGCAAAGTTGCTTACTCAGCAGCACACATATATTATGGTTTATGCTGTGGAAAAACACAATACTACACAATATATGAAAAGAATATATATAATGCTGACAATAATTGCTTTGGTTTTGTATTGATATACAGATATAACAGAAAGTTCAAGCATCATGTTGATAAAGGTAAAAGTCGTTGTAGAAACATCATGTAGCCATGACCAAAATTGTTTAAATAGTTATACTTTTCTTATTCTTACGTATTTTTTTCTTCAGTATTTTAACATACATTTTCAAATTAAGACCTAAATTGTTTCTCTTTTAAAATATCGATTTAAATCATGTTTGCAACAAGCTGTATGTCAAATTACCAATCGTTTTCAGTTTTAGTTTCATCGTTACTCGTTTTATACTGACTAACACTGATACGGAAAGCGATACAGCAGCTCACAAGATAGACGCCTCAGTCATCACATTATTGCCACTCATGGGTGCAGTGAATAACACTGATTATCTCTTTCTCATGGCACTGGTTAGTGGTTGGGATATATAAGGTAGCAAGTCAACAGTTTCTCCTCAAAATCAATTTGTTAGAAAAAGGGAAATGTGCAAAGTTGAGGATTTGAGAAAGCTTCACAAGGACCAAGTTGTAACAAGTAGATTCCTGTCAGCTAGTAGTCATTCAATATCATAAGAAGTTTAAAGGTGCATGGGGCAAGTTTTGAAGTTAAATATTATTTATTTTCTGTCCCATACATGCCCTCACAATTGCCTGACGTGTAAAATGAGTTTTCTTCTGTTTAACGCAGTTGCCCCATTAGGCTGGATTAGTCAGTTTATGGTTAATCATTGATTCAGGCTGAATCCTCCGGGTGTGTGCGTAGGTGTAACGTGCTGCGCGCTCTCCTTTACCAGGCTACTTTGTTGACTCTCCGCCCTAATC
The DNA here is from genome assembly GCF_011125445.2 of Fundulus heteroclitus. Classification (NCBI taxonomy): domain Eukaryota; kingdom Metazoa; phylum Chordata; class Actinopteri; order Cyprinodontiformes; family Fundulidae; genus Fundulus; species Fundulus heteroclitus. Next base: position 988,032 of record NW_023397395.1, on the reverse strand, counting down.
GATGCACTAGGAAGAGAAATTGGGCTAACCTCAATATTTATAACTTTATTAACTCAGAAGACATTATGCTTCTAAACAAAAAACCTGTGCAGTCGCAGCAGCTGATGCTTTTCCTCTTCTCCCATGCAAGTGCTCAACACTGGTGTCCTTTCAACTTGTCGCCATAGGGGGCAAACTTGTGCAAAAACTCTGGAACTTGTGCTGTGCTCCTTTAAGAAAGCCACAGAAGAAGTGAAAAAGCGAAAGGGTCATTGATGTGCATGGGGAGTAAAGGCTTGCCCATGTGGCCCCAACCGACAAAAATGTTACTGCAGCTCAAACAGCTGAAGCTGTTAGGAGAAATATGTTTCACACTACACAGTGCACTCACGGGTCAAACTATAAAACAGGTAATCACAATGTTATGCCTGATGAGTAATAAAATAACACAAAAAAATAGTTCCACAGATTGTTGTCTTGCCAAAGTGACACATTTGCCACAGAATGAGTGAGTCAATGGTTCTGACTCTCAAAGTTTGAATGGGCCTCATCCTGACTACATACTGAGAATATGTACAGCCTAATTTTCTTTATAGGCTTTCAGAATGTGGCTTAATGTATACAAATCAAACAATGTGTATGGCTTTTTATGCTATTGGACCCTTAGTTATGTTACTTTATGTCATATTGCTTTTCAAACCGTGTTACAAATCCCACCGATGTTACTTGATCTATTTTAAATAATATTCAGAAGAAATTTAATATCATTTATTTACAAGGTAAACACCAAGCACATCAGCGGTAATGTATAGCTAATAATATCAAGCAGTTAAAACGAGCACTTCAACCACATGATATTTGCAGATGGAGGGAATTAAATATTTGAATACCCCGAGGTCAAAGCTAAAGCATATGACATTAAATCAAGAGCAAACAATGGCAACTACTTGTGCAACATTCTATTTATCTCTGAAGTCAAAACTTGGATCTGAGAAATGCACACAACCCAACTTTATTAATAATTGCACAGTATTTTCTCCCTTTCAAGATTACGTTCTGATAAGCTTTTTCTCTTCTGCTTTACAATTCAACTTTAAATTAGCTTTGAATTTATATTATTTGATGTGTGTGTATAAGTCTGGTGTCTGTCTATGTGTTTTTGCCACTGTCATGCCTCAATTTCCCAATGTGGTACAATAAAGTTATTCCTTTTCTATTCTGTTGAATTATATTCAATATGTAGCTATAGGTTAGCTTGTTACTTATTACTTTGCCAATGTGTTTTTGCCACTGTCATACCTGAATTTCCCCATTGTGGGACAATAAAGGTGGTATTTCTTATCTTATTTATGTATGCAGAAGATTTAGGGACAAATAAACAGCAAGAAGTGCAAATTATAAGTTAATTACAATGTCATCTTTTCAAATGTGCCGCAGTCCAATTGAATTATGGAGTCTTGGTTGATGAGTAACCTGTTACTTTTAGAAACATCTACTGTTTCTGCTGTAAGGAGGTCTTCCTCTTATATATATATATATATATATATATATATATATATATATATATATATATATATATATATATATATACACTTTAATTATTTGCATCAAATGTATAAAGGCCTAACTGTTGTTGTAGTGTAATTTCAAAAATATCTTCATGGTGCACTGATACTTGGAAATGAGTTTGTTTATTGAGATACTAATTATAAAGATGGTGCTAAGAAGGTAATAACTAATGACTAATTTGTTGAGGTGGTTCCAGCTTCAATTAAAGCATTTAGAAGGCATCATTTTAATAATTGTGTTGAATGCAAGGGCATAACAGTTACTAAACTCAAAATGTACTTTAATTGTTTTCTCCCAGAAGAGCTTGTATTGATGACAAATCTTTAAATGGTGTGTAAAATGTTCTCCAGCACCTCTCAAGACTTGTCAATATGTGGATTCTATGGTAGTTCATGTGGCAAAATAGCTTCATGTGTTTATGTGGCAAAATAACATCTGATACTCCCTCAAATAAACCTTCACAATTCGAGTATAAGAAATCCTGGCCCTGTTATTAATTTGAAATAGATATTTAAATCCAAATCTTATACCTTATTCCAGGCAGTGCTGTTGCAGGATTGGTTGTTAGCTATTCCTAGTATGACAGCATCAAAGCAGCTCTATGTGTTATTGTATGTGGTGAGCTGGATTTATTAAGTATTGACTACCAGTTTAGCTAAATTTATTTCTTATGTCCAGTACAATAACCACACATACACTAACATGTCTTATCACAGCTCATGCATGTTCAAACTTGCCTAGTATCTGGCTACTAATAGGCAAATCTTAACCTGTGGCATTTAATGGTGCATGTAACTTCATGTCTTTTTAAGCTCAGTAAAAAAGTCTCAGTGAGTAATGTCATTCCATCCTTGACCGCAGTCTCAACATAATCCTGCACAGCTTGTGTGCTCTTACTGATTTAAAGACATAGAAAATGCCAAATCAATACTGAATTGAATTATATTTTTACCTCCATTCGTCGTCTGTGGAAGTGGATTTGACAAGGCTGACAAATATGTGGATATATGTAATCAGAGTCCATTCCTCTGGGTCATCCTTCCTATCCCGTCCTTGATGCAATCTGCCGGGTTTCCTTAGATAGAACACTTTTTAAACAGTCTGTCTGTATGATTTGATTGAATTGACATTGTAAAGTGCCTTGAGATGATGTGCTATGATTTGGCGCAATCTGAATAAATTGAATTGAATTAAATCTTTGAAAGATGAGCGAAGGAACTGGTATGATGAGATTGTCCAGATGTAAAAACTGATGTTCCCGTGCATTTCATTTTATCTGGAGTTGTTCTGCAACTGAGTGCGTGTTGATTTGTAGAATTATCAGCCTGGAAGTTGCCAATATAGTTCAAAAGATGTATCTGGTTGATCTAAGAATAAGGTGGATAATTGTTTCATGACTGAAAACTTGCTTCCCATTTTAGATTAGGTTAAATTACTTGTTGCAAGCCTAAACATATAATCCCTGCAGACGTTATGGGTTTCTCTGTTATGTTGTTTTTGTTTTAATAAAATGAAGCCTAAGTCCAATAATTTAAATATCATGTAAACAGTGAATAACACAATGCTTTGCAACTAGAGGTAAAAAAAACAGTTTTTTTTTTTATTTGCTGAAAGCTACTCTATCTGACACAACCTTCCTGTACACCTTTTCTAACCTGGCACCTTGGCCGCAAGTCTAACGCCCATGGCCGAAAACGAGTCGGTCCAGGTCAAACTGTGCATCACGTAGTACATGATAGAGAGGTTGTTAGCAAAAAGCATATCAGTGTTTCTGTTGAATATGCATTTCCATCAGTCAATAACTGCTGTTTTATGCCACAGCAATCCTGTTCATGTTTATTCATACACTGATTAACTCTGCGACTGCTGTTTCTGCTCTGCTTCTAATTACCATTTTGTGTGAGGCTACATCTCAGTAAGTTAGATGTATGTACCGTAAGCAGATCTTTTAATTTCAGTGAGAGGCTAAATGTGGGATAATCCTGTCAGGCAGCGCGCACCATATGGGGACGTTTGGAAAACAAACAAGCTGGAAAAAAAGTGTCAAAAAAAAACTAAAAATGTAACGGGAGGACAGGTGGTGTGGTCAGCATGGAGCAGGTATGTGCGTGGGCAGGACTTTGCACCCTGCTGCTACTCTGATTGGACAGTAATGTCCTTGCCTAGAGCATGTACCCTGTCCACTATCAATACCACACAAACACCTTGGGACACGGTAGATGACTAATGAAAGAACCCTTTTCACAGACTGACATTAGCAGATTATGACATATGCAAATGACTACATGGATAAAGTAAACGTGTCAGCGTTTAATACTTGTTTAGCATTTAGATGATTTAAACATGGTATGCTATTAAGGTGGAAGGGTTGATTCTTTACATAACAGTGATCGTTTGTTAGTCCAGTTCAAGACCTATGAGTCACTGTTTGCCCTAAAAAAGCTTTTTTTTAAACTTTATTTTTATGTTTTTCAAATGCTGGCAACTGTTGTTGACTCATCCCAAACCTGGGGGCGTGGAATAATTTTATTCCTTCTGTAACTTTTCTTGTTTTTCCTTCCGGCACAGCTAATGTGCAATAGGGAACTGTGCCTGTTATGGCTAGTTGAAATGACCTTTGCCTGTCTAGAATATCATCCATACTATCCACACATGTATGTGTTACTGAATATCACCTGTGGTTCTAGTTTATTTTTATTTATTATTAAAAGTTACAATACAATCATGGCTGATATTGACATTGTTGCAGGTTTCCCTAAGTAATTCTTCAATCGACACTGGTTTCCACTAATTTGGTGAAAACTGATTGTGTCAGTGCATGTGACACATTGATAAAAAAACAAAAAACAAAGGGGCACCTTTTAATATTTGATCATCATTCGGACATCTTTGCAAGTGACCATGGTTAGGGCTCTGCTATTTTTTAGTGTTATCATTTGAAAACTGCATTTTGTATGTACCCGAGTTATATTCATCTAATATATTTTTTTTTTATATGAAATATTCTAGTTTTTTTTATGAATACATAACAGTGGTCTTTAACCTTTCACCCTTCATTAAATCCTCTACAGAATAAGGTGCAAAGTGAGCGAATATGGTAAAACAGTAAAAACACTGCATTTGAGACATAGAGATCAAGGCACATTTGATGCTTTCCAGTTCTATGCACTTACACAGACTTCTAAGTTTGTTCTCCCTCTTTTACTTCATCGTTAAAAATACTTCTCTTTAGCAGGGATGAATTACCCATTTTAATTGTTTCAGTAATAGTATGCAGTTTGTAGAGTAAGTTTATTGTTTGTCTTTTGATCTTCCTCCAAACGCTTTGTCTCAAACAGGTTGCAGAGAATGCGAACAGAGAGCATTGAACATTGGGAGAGATATTTCCTCCACCAATGTACACCAAGTGTTAAATGCCACTGAACTTTGTATTTTACAATTGCTCAAGGAAGGCTTTTTGAAGATGTTTTATCCTCCCTGATATGTTTTCTTTTCTAGGTGCTGCTGCCATTAGCTGTCTGGCAGCTAACAGATATTTAGTCGCATGTTTGCTCTCTTCATAATGGTTTGGTTTGACTGTTTAGCTGGTTACATCCTTGTCAGATTTATCAGATTGTCAGCATTGTATCCGAGGGCCAGATTACACTCAGAAGTGCAACCAAAACAGTAACACCATAGTCTATCCCTCTATATAACTTGTCCATACAGCAAACCTTTACAATAAGAGCCTTTTCCAGGTATTAAGTTCTCGGAACTTCAAATAGCATAAGGCAAATTAAAACCACTTACAGGCTAAATACTGGTTTTTGTGTTGAGGCTGCAGGTTGGAAATCTTTTCCTAACATATTTAATTCAATACATACATATTCCTGAGAGAGATGTCATTTGGAAAAATACTAAATACTATGGCTACAAAGTATTTTGAAACTTTGATGCTGAATGCCTGTCCAAATTCTTAGTTATCTGGGACCCTCTGTTTATCTAAAAATGTTTCAGCACCCATCAAGGAGTTTGCCAATTTTTGAGCAACCTGCAGTTTGACTATATGTATAAGCATTATCTCACCAAAGTGATAGGGGGTTTAAAGAAAGAAAAAGTAAGGCACAGCAGCATTAGTTCTAAGCATGCCTTAGATATTCAGACAGCTGGTTGTTGAATACTTAAAGTCTGCAGTTTATCTAACTTGTGGGAGGCAATTACTTGTCTCATGTTATGCAAAACCAGTCACACACTTAGACATGAACACAGACACGTTTTGATGCAAACAACAATGGGGAGATGTTCCTTCTTGCACATTAACAGAAAAAAAAGCACTGGAACACACTAAGTGCTCCTCATGCCACTACCACATAGAGATAAAGTATAATTACTTCTCAGAATCTCACTGTGGGAAACTAAATATTATATTTAGTCTCTAACACTTTGATTGCACACTTTTACTTAAACTGATGCTTGAAAAGATAATAAAAGAACACTGTTAAAAATTAAGACATAAAGATGCAGGTGCAAAAATGCCCCTTGAAATGAAATAGATTTTTTCTGAAATCACTAAATACGTAATTTGTTCAAATTACATGTCAAAGCCGGAAAATACACTTAGCACCTGTTGCTTGGTAACTGTAAGGTGGCTTTGCATTTACTGTTAACAATAGCATTTGTATGATTTGTATGTAGCATTTCTGAATTTTATCATCCGCAGTCTGCCTCTTGATCCTGTCCAAAACTCATTTAAGAAACAATGTACAAATATAATTTCCATAACCTTTATAGCTTATAAAATGCAAAAAATAAACTTCTTCAGGTAAAAGGTTTACCTGAAACATTTTCCACTTTATGTAGCAGTGTACAATGTGTCAGATCCATTTAATGTGTGACCTGCTCTGTGTTAGGATCACAATAGGCGCTTCTGGAACCCGTGCAAAGGTAGACCTGAAACCACCCAATAGAAGCCACACATGTTTGTGCATTTTGGGAGTTTCTATTTCTATAGCCGTTCGAGGTATCCTCCGCTACCCATGGCAGTGTTAATATTCTGCACACACAGGGTGCGGCCAAACCCCATTAATCATGTTTGTGAATGTCTAATCTCAACATTACTTGCACTGGTTTCATTTTCATGGCTGTCTGTAAGATTTATAATGGCGTTTTGAGAGGGTATATGCGTTCTGGTGTGTGTGCGTGCATGCGTGTGTGTGAGTGTGTGTGTAAACCCCCTAGATGTAATACAGTGTTATGGAAGCATGCTCTCAAATGTGTCACCTTGTTGAGGTGAAGAATGTCCCAAACTTGCACTTAATGCCTTTTGTGGGAAATGGGGAGAATGGGACACAGGATGTGGACAAACACTTCTGCACCTTAGAATTTCCCAGAAAATGTATATGTCTATGTGTATGTTAGTGAAATTCTTTGTGTGTGTGTGTGTTACAAGAGCTTGACCTGGTTACCATTCGTTACCATGGCGACGGTAAGTGGCCTTTCAAGAGATGTCCGACAGGATGATGAGATCAGATTACATCAGTGAAGGGAAAGAGCGGTAACAAACGCTGAAGTGAAGTAAGGTATGGTGCACAAACAGAGGATGTAAGGGGGTTTAGGGATGGACCTCGGGGGCCTACATGTGGAGTACACCAAATGGGGTCCAAAACACAATCCCTGACTACACACACTGGTACAGTATACACATTTGGAAACATCAGCTGTCAGCTTAAGTACACACAATAAAAGCGAATGCATACTAGTTTTGTGGTCCTGTGGCTGTCAGGAAGTGCTCAAGTACCAACAGCTTATTTCCTATGACTAAGAGTCTGCTTGGAGAGTCGGATGTTGATGGGCATTTTAAATTGTAGACAGCAGGACTGTTTGTCTAGCCATAACCTGTCTAGAGACACTGTCTGCAGACAACAGAGCAGGATACGGACAGTAACAGATTGATTACTAGACTGGGAGCAATTCTTAAATCTGAGCAAGGAGCTGGTTAAGTGAAAGACTAAGACTTCAGACTTTAGATCTTTGATTTATCTACAAATTATATCTTGTAAGAAGCATTTCAAACCCTTCCGGACTAATTTTAGTTGTACCAAAATTTATTTTACCTGAACTATACTATAACTCAACACTAGTAAACCTGACCAAATAATGTAAATATTAAAAGCCAGACCTATGTGACTACAAGCAAGGATGGATCTGTGTTTTTAAGTGTCGTTTCACATTTTTATTCTATTTTTGAAAAAAAATGAAAACTGTAATTTTACCTTCATGGTTATCGGTAATGTCAGTGTAATCATCAGCGTCGTCAGTGCATGAGGCGTCAGCTAAAGGATATGTAAAGGTAAGAATTGTGTTCATCCTAGCAGCTGCATAACACAGTCATAATATGGATATATATCTCTGATATTTTCTAGAGAGATGTTTTTTAGGACATACCACAAACTTTATAATTTAAGTTGGTGATTGCTTCCTGCTAGTTGGGAAACGGAATACATGAGGGAGATGTCTTGTTTTGGACAATTTTAAGGCACCAATGTGCTTTCACCAAATCCGATAAAAACTTGCAGAGAGCAAAACCAAGTTATTCAAATATCAGGACTTTTATGTACAGTATAAAAGTAATAGTAATAATAATCTTCATAATCATCAGTGTCATCGTATGAAATATTAAAGGCGGAAAACAAGGGAAACAATAAAGTCATGTCTGGCATTTAAATGGGATATACTGCTACTTTATTCTCCATCTATGTAAAATGCTCCAACACACATGATTCAACCAGGTGGATCCTTTCATTATCGGGTTTTCTTACTTTGTGAACACCTGGTCATCAGCAGGTAGTTTGAGTCAGGTGTGTTTGAGCAGGAAAACGTCTAAAACATGTGTGGATACTGATCTACTACAAGGTTTTTTAGGCTCTACTTTTTTTACTCCACTCTATTTACCATTGGAGTCCAGGCAGCCACTTGATTCTACAAGTAAATATAGAAAAAAATAATAAAAATGAATATATGAAATATTATTACTATCTATACAATACAACAGTTTTTAGCAACTTTATGACTACTGTCAATTAACCACTTTCCCTCTGAACTTGAACCAGACACTTTTATTTTATAATGTAAGTGACAAAGCTAAATATTTAATAAACATTGCCAATATGAAAACCTAATCTTCAGGTCGTGTGTTATTACACTCAACATATAAATAGCTGACACAGACAGGCTGCTAAATCCTGGGACAGATAAGAAAACAAATTTATGTAATTTTGACTGCACCTATTAAAGTTTTAATCACAAACTGCATAGGAAGAACATATTTCTATCTAAAAGAAAAACTACCAGTCAAGTACTTTTCTGTGAACGTGAACAATAAACAGAGCTCAAATTTCTATGCTATAGTGAGCAATCCTCATCCGCCTTAAAACTTTAACTTTCTAACAATACTCTTGAAAATATTACATGTGTAGTTTGATATTACTTTGTAAAACACATCAAACTAACACAGACATGCAGTGCATCAGAAAAAACTTTGCTTACACAGGAATCACCAGGGCTTCCTAAATAGAAATACAAGGAGAACTACTTATTGTTTGCTCATTACAAAAATTTGCAGAAATTTCCATTTTATCAGAGAGTAAAGTACTACTTGAAGACAAAAATACATAATTCAGACTTCTTAAAAAAGGCTTTATACATTGTATCTCATTTACTGGTATGTGTATCTATGAATGGTCCCCCTAATCAAAACATCCACACACAAAATTATCTTATAGTTAGATTTACCCAGTCTGATCTGATGGTAGACATGCTCCTCTAGTGAAGCTGGTGATTAATGAAGTTATACAGAACACAGGGAAAACAGAGAATAGTATTAATCACTGTGTGTTTTGAGGGGCTGGGGAAGGGGCTAAAAATCCACCTATAAAAACAATGTTCAAACTTTCTGTGGCAAAAAAAATTGCCATGGACAGGATCAACAACTTTGTAATTTGTAATTTCTACAAATATGTTTTTCCATATGAAAATGCTGAAAATTACACAAAACACAGCTCTGTAAGTGGCACTATGATGAAATAAAAATATAAATTGTGGATAAGAAAAATTGGTAAGCTGGAAGTGCATGACCTTGTTTAGCAGCTCCACAGCAAATACTGTGACATAATTGTTCAAAAAAGTAACAGAAAACAAAGACAGCTTAAAAAATACGAAAGATACCTGGACAGACTACGTTTACATTTTCTGCAACAACAAAATGTGTTTATGGGCTACAAAAGTGGATTTTACATATGTCCCCTTTAAGGATCTGAAGAGATGATAGTTTGGGGTGGAGTGTAAGAGTGCAAGCAGGGCTATGAGACCTTTTTTAATAGTTCTATAGTATCTAAATGATTACACATGCTCTATTTCAAGACAGTTTTACTCTGGTAAGCATTTCTGTAAAGTAGCATTCAAGGTTTCTAAAATTCTGTTTCAAAAGAAAAGCAAAGGCTATGAACTATGAAAATCTTTGCAGGTCCAAATAATATAACCTATGTGGAAATTAACCAAAACAACAATTAGAAATGAACCGCTGAACCTGATAAAGTTCTTGGTATATTCACCCTGAGAACAGACTACAGAGACCTTCAAAGGGATCTAACGGCATCTGTAGGAAGTACAGCTTACAGGAAAATCGACCTCTCAGTCCACAGGATAGATAGCATCAATGTAATCTAAAAACCATGTAATCTAAAAAGATTACATGGTTTCCTTCTCATTAACTACCACCATTACAGTTACTGTACTGGACGACACTCATCCGGACTTGATTATGTTTTATACACTACAAGCCAACCTGGCAGCATAGCCAATGCAGATGAAACATTCTGAATGTAGCATCAAGTTCCTGTTCACAATGCCTGTGTGTATGAGCTTGATGGATTTTGGGATGCATTTACTGAATGATCTGTCAATGTTTCATGATAGGCAGTATTTTACCCAATTAAAGCCGGGCATACACCGTACGAGTTTTTGCCCTTTTTTGGCCGATTCTTCAGTCGTGCGAGAATTTTTTGGATCGGGACGAATTTCAGCTGCATCGTGCGTCCTGTATCATGAAGTATACATGGGGTAACGAGGGGCGATTAGCCTCTCACGACCACCTCCTGTTCAGGAATCGGACGGTTGGATGAAAATCAAACATGTTTGAAATTCAGTCGGCCCTCGTGAGCGCATCCTGCTGTTGAAGCAGAGCTACAGTTTAATCACATATATTGTGATCAGTGAACTTTTAAACCCTGTGGTATTGTCATACAGTTTGACCTGTATGTGAGCAAAACGATTGAAAATATCGTACAGTGTATGCCCCGCTTTAGGTACGCAATGGTGTTGCCAGACAATTGCTGGAAAAATGGTGGAAATTGAAAGAAGACCTCAGTTTTAGATTGACAAAAAAAGAGTCACATTTTCAGCGCAGAGTAAAAAAAAAAATAATCCAGCTTGAATAACATACATATGCCATGCTGCTTTGGCCAGTAGTGTAGTTATCCTGGCCGGATGACACTCTTTGATGTTCCATATTCTTCTAAGTAAGGTTAGATCAAAGTTAGGTTTAAATTTTCACAGTTTTTTTTCCTTCTTTTGGAAGGAAAATGTTACTCCAGAGCACATTCTTATTTGTTTTAGAATATCTTGATGTTATTTACATAAATGCATGTCCTGTGCATTGTCATTTAAAAAATATTTTAGTGTTTATGTTGTTTCTTTGTGCTTTATTACAGGTAAGCCAGGACTCATTGTTGCCTACTTTATGAGATAAATTAGAAAAACTAATTAATGAGAATAACATTATTTTAACTTTCATTATTAAGCACCCACTGGCATGTTACCACATTATTTCTCCAGCTTGCTTGAATATCATTTGTTCATCATCCATAGATCAGAAAAGGTTATCCTGGTGACTGACAGGTTGCATCCAGAATCAGACAAATGTGTTATTTAAACGTAATATGCATTGAATAACCTTCACAACACAATTTTCATTCTTTACCTGTTCTATAAAAGCAACTTTTTTGAAACAGCTGTAGCAGAGCAGTGTTACTGCTATCACTTGTGCTTTTTCTTTAAGTATTGGTTTTGTGTTTTAGAGACAATCATGTTTTACTTCCACCCTGTTTTTCATAAAACATTAGCCACTTATTTTGATCAACACTCCTTGGAAGAGGAGATATTCTATCTTAATACAATAATTCTAGTTACAGTATTTTTTCAGATAAGGAGCACCAAATTATAAGGCGCTCTAAATATTCTTCCCAAGTGTGTAATATCACTCCGCCCCTTCTCATACACAGCTTTCTCCTGAAAGGAAGAGCTATCCATCTCTGTCAGGAGGACAGAGTAGTTGAACTACACTGCACTGTTTCTAACATAAGGTCAAAATAAAGGGAACTAAACTAGCTAAGCATCTAGCGCAGTTTCTTTTCCAGTAGGCTCCCACCCGCACCTGTCAGTGAGAACAGAGAGGGACTGTGATGCCGCACGTCCTTAAATACGCCTTGAGTACGCACGGAGTGAAGTACGCCCAAGTATGTGGGGGGCTTTACATGAATACACTTCTAGCTATGACATTACAGTCAGGCAGTCTTGCAGACTGCTCAGGGGGCTGATCAAGTAGTGACACAGTGTACCGTAATGCTTTGAATATCTATTGAGCGGAGCGGCTTCGTTGCTTACAAAAGTTGTATTTACACATTTTAACAGATTTCTGAGCACATTGTACCACATAAAATCGGTCAGTAAGCACAACAGTAATTCAGACCTTAAAGTCTGAAAAATACAATAAATAAAAAGAAAGATGTCATCATACACGTGCTGCCAGGGGGTTATGATATTACATGTATTGAACACCATTCAATAGTTCATACATTTTCCAGCCTCTATTACTGTTGAGTTCAGCGGCTGTTCTTGTGCTATCATGATTAGTACCTTTGGTACTGTCTATCACATCAGATTTAATAGCTTCCTGTAGGACTTCTGAATGTCAGCATCCAAACTGCTGATGGTGCATGTCGTGCCAAGGTCCTGTCCCTCCAAAATGGTTTCTTGTCTTTCATTGGACATCCTCTAAGTTTGTTTTTTCTTGTTCAGTTGTGTTAGATACAAACTCCACTCTCTTTAAATTCAAGACTTTCTTCTCTTTGATAATTAAAAAGATTGAAGTACACAGACAGACAGACAGCCAACACAATACAGTGATGGCTGTGATGGTCAGTGTTGCATAACAAGGCCAGATGGTTTACTTGGCAGGGCCATAGTTTTGGCTGCCATGATACTGTATGCTTGTTTCCTGTATGTTTTACATGAGAGAGCTACAAAACACTGTGTGTTCACATTAGTGGCAGGGTTATGGATCCAGTGGACGGCTGATCCATTCAATAGTTGGAGGCATGCTACACTGCTGCAATAGTTCCAGGGATTTTAGTTATAATTCATTTTTTAAGGGGTTCCAGTGGTTGGAAATAATTCTCATCTCCTTTTATAGTTATTTTCTCAAGAGCCGCAGTGTTTCTTTTCATGAAACAAATACATTTCCATAAAAAAAAAAACATCAGTAAGGATTAAATGAAGGCGACATCCTGATAAATGTTTGTAGGTGAGGAGAAACAGGAAGTAAGCGATTATGTATGTCACCCAAAGCCTAAACAGAAATTTAAAATTGACCCTTAAGCTGTACTTCCTGTCCCTCTGTAGATGTGAAAGGAACATAAGAGGTCTCAGCATGAGTGCAACCTGACTACCTGGACTTTCTAAGGACATGAGGGAACTGTTTCCATTACGCTAATGTGGGTCTGATCCATGGTGGCGTGGAGAGGCAGGATGTAGGGTGCAGGGTCAATCTAGAATTGGGTGTCTGCGGACAGGTGATAAGAGGTAGGGGCAGGCAGAAAATCTGTTGTGCAGGGAGGAAGCACTCTCTCCGAAAGGTGGAAAAACACATCATATGTATGCACACCAACATTCAAAAGCACATGGGACCTGTTTGAATTTGCAAGCTCTCCTTGCAGTGATCGGAAGATTTGTTTGCGGGAGAGTACACATTTCTCAAGTGGATTCAAACAGGACCAACAACTAATTGCTTTCATTGTGGCTGTGGGGTTAACACACTGAGGTTTGTTGGGGGGGGGGGGGGGGGTATTTTGGTTTGTGGAGGATATTATGGAGTTTACCTTCTACGTCATTACAGTCAAAGTCTGGAGTGAAGCATGAATGGAGACAAAAGCACACACACACACAAACCCATGAAAGGAGAGCCAGTGCTAACAGCAGAAAACAACACATTTAAAAAAAAGGCAATGAAATGGTTATTCGCAATGTCAAGCTCAAACATCACTGGAATGACTTTAAGGCTGAAAATGAAGCATTGATGGAATCTCTGGAATCACTCATATAAGACACATTTGATCACAGACTTTCTAATAGAATGTGACCACCAGCAGGAATAATGAAAAGTAAACACAGGAAATGTACACCGGTATATAAAGTATTCATTATCCTTATACCGAATCAACACAGATAGAGAGAAAAAAAAAAAACATCTCAAATCACAACTTACCTTTGACCCGTTCTCCACGGTTGAGCTGGATCTCTCCCTCCCCCTGAGGGGCGTAGGGCTTGACCACTATGAAGGTACGTCCTGGGACAGCACTGTAGAGCTTCCGTTTGGGCCCACGAGGGCCTGTCAGTGCAGGAGGGGTGTGATGAGGTGGGCTTGGATCTCGCTGCACTGAGCCAGGGCTGTAAACAAACACATATGTTACTGTAGTGATTCCGGGGAGCTGGTAACTGAAGCCGGTTGTCACTGACATGGTCGTCAATGGGACAGCGACCTGGTGACACCCCCTGGTTGTTAATGTTCCCAGGGAGGGATTCAAAGACATGCCTAAGTACCTGCCAATCAACAGTCAGTGTTCCACAGGAGAATCATGAGAGAATAGTATTCTCCTCCCAGACACTCTTGTCCTCCCCCTGTTCCTTCTCCAGTGGCAAAGAAAATATCCTTGCTCTCTTTTACCCTCTCCCTGTTAGGTTTCCCCTCTGTCACGCATCCTTTTCGAGGTAGGCGAAGAAATTTGTACCGGTAGGAGGAATAGCCCTGTTTCCTTTCCTGTGTGGTTGTATCAGGTCCGACTGGCAGCCCCCTTTAGTGAAACACATCCTGAGTTTGGGTTCCAGTGGAAGTCCCTTCAAAAGACAAACAGAGATCTCCTGAAAGCCCCCCACTCCAGATGCTCCCAGCTGGGCTAAGGATCCTGCCTTGTCCTTGGTTCCCGGTTCTCCTGCTGTGGAGGAGAGAGGTTAGGTCTGCTCCCCAACTCCTGCTCCCTCTCCCCGGAGTCCCGCCGTGCCTGCCTGTCCTCTCCCCTCCACCCCTCACACACACGCTCACACACACTCTAGCAATGCTGCTGCTGCTGCTGCTGCTGCTGTGCTCCGTGGCTCCCCTTCGTTTTGACGGCTCGCTCGCACTCACACGCCACAAGCCCTCTATGTGCATTCTAGCTGTGCGCCCAGGCACAAACACAAGACAGCCCCCTCCGCTCCTGCTAACATTGCACCTTCACTGGCATGGCATACGCCGCTGCCAGCATGTCGCTAACACATCGCTGACACACACCAGTCCCCGAGCACAACTGATCTCCTTCTGCCTGTCTGCCGAGAGCGTGCATGCGCCATAGCTCCCTGAGGCAGGCAGCGCGAGTATATGTGTGCGTGTGTCTGTCTGCATGTACACTTGTGTGCAGAAGGGGCGGTGGGTGGGGGGGAGGCAGAAGCTCTAGCCCATTTGGTTTAATTGTCGCTCCTGACTCATTCTCTTTGCCATGACTCCCCACCATCCCTCTTTCTTTCTCTCTCACTTCCCTTTCTCCCCTTTCATCCTTCTCCTCTACATTTCTTCACTCTGCATCTCCATTCTCACTCTTTCCTGCCTCTCTTTCAAGCAACGAATTCTAATACAGCAACAGCAGAGCTCCGCCCAGTCTCCATTCATCATCACCACTGCCGCTGTGTAAGTTGCATTCAGCATCACTCCGCTGCTTGTGCTGGCAGAGCTTTCTCTTAAACCTCATCCTTTTATTCAAGAGAAAAACAGTCTTAATGTGTAATCACACACATATTTAACAAAAAACAGTTGTTCATGTATTAACCTGGTCTTATGTAAGTCTATCTCCATTTTAAATACAAATGGTTAATTGCTCATTTACTATCACTGGTCACTTGACCATTGGCTGAATTGAACATTAATTGCATTGATATTTAAACTTCCATTTCTTTCTCATGTCTTATCATCTTTCAACCACAAGCTTCAATGCTTTAGATTAGGGTTTTTTTTTTTGTGATTCCCCAAACCAAAGTAGAGCACAATTAAAGCAAAAGCTAAATACTTATTTTCAGAGATATAAAAGGTGTGGTGTGTGTCTGTGTTCAGATACTCTCTTAAATCAATACTTTGTTACCCCCCTTTTGCTGTAATTACAGCTCTTTTTAAAATGTTTTCAGGGTACCGTAGGTCTCTACCACTGTTGCACATCTAGTGACAAAAATCTTGGTCCATACTTCTTTGCAAAACAGCTCAGGATCGGTCAGACTGCATGGATATTTTTTTAAGTCTTAAAGACTGGATTAGACTTGGGTATATATGTTTGACTGGACTGTTCGAACACATGAATATGTTTTGATTTGAACCAATCCGTTGTAATTGGCTGTATTTGCAGGGCCACTTCAGGGTGAACCTCTGACCACGTCACATGTCTTTTGAAGCCTCTTTAAAGTATGCTTCCTCTTGGATTGCCTTTTTATTTAACTCTGACTATGCCCCCATCAGCTATCACCTCATTTTATGTCCCTGTAAAAAAAAAAAAAGTGTCCCCACTGCATGATGCTGCCACCATTTACTGTGAGGGTGTTGTGTCCAAGGTGATTCAGTGTAGAACGTTTTCCACCACACATGCTGCTATCTAGTGAGGCCAAATCGTTGTATTTTGGTCCCTTCTGAAAATAACTTAGGGCCTGTCTCAATTCAGGGGCTACATTCTTCAAAGAACAAATGTGTAGGCCGGTTATGTCTCAGCGTGGCAACAAAGGCTGTCCCAATTTACAAATCCTTTAAAGGTTCCTTCAAATACAGCTGACAAATGTGTCCTTTTCCCCGATTTGAAGGGTGGGTCCAGTGTATCCTTCCTTGCTAATCCTATCCCATGATTCATTGCGGGTTGAAGAGAACTTTTTTAACCAGAAACAAACATGGTGGAGGGGAGTGAAAAGCTGTGAATAAAGTTAGTACGCTATTGCGCTGTGACATAAAAGTAACTTTTAAAAAATTTTTAGGCGAGAATTTATCTGCTCAGTTTGTTGACATATGACTTGATTTTAAAAATGCTCGGACGTGCTCTGACCACAGCTGGCTCGCTTTGTCAGATTCCAGCTCGCCAGGCAGCTGAGGCTCACCACGCCGGTAGAGAACGCCTGGCTTCCAGCTGACTGCGGGAGTCTGGGCTCAGTATCCTGAGAGAGAATGTCTTACTCCCGGCACTTTGCTTTACAGCTCCTGCTAGATATCTAAAGTCAATGTTTGGTTTGTTCATTCTCTACAAATAGATTGATTTAAGGTTTTCTGAAAGAGTTATGGTTCAGTGTGTAAGTTGGAAAATGTTTTTCTAAATTACATAAATGATATTTGTCATCAATGAATTTTGTTTAGTGGTATATATCAACATAAATTTAAATATGTTGACTGATTAATGAATTACAACATAATAAAAGATGATAAAGCAACATTTTGAATAAAAGATTGTGGGCTATAATGAATATGTAATGGGGAAAATAAAAACCGTGTAGGCCTACAGTTATTAACAAAGCAGATGATACAGCGGGATTATTTTCGGGCTCCGTTTGTTTGGCTTCAGGTCCCGGTTGCTAGGCAACATGAGTAAAGCTAAGGTAAGGGCGGGGAACAGCTAGACCGTCCCAATTTACAAGCCAATGTCTTTCGGTCTTCTCTTTTTTGCGGTGCACAAAGGACCCGGCCTACGTAGACCGGTTAATTCGAAAAATGCTGCCCTTGAATTGAGATCGATCCTTAACGCACACATTTGCGGTGTGCCCTACATGCCTTAAGGCAAACTGATAACTGATTTCTTTCAACCACAGCTTTCTTCTTACCACTCCCCAAAAAAGGTCCAATTTATTTATAGCTGTGGATGTCCAGAACTCTTCCAAAATCACTATTGAACTCTTGTCTGTTTCTCAGGTTAGTCTTGTATTTAAGAGAGTTGGAGAAGGAAGAAGATAAGGCTGGACAATGTGGCCACTTTATCATTATTACCTTTTGAAACACAAGTTTAGACGTATTTTAGCTTCACAGCCACCTTGATTTTGGCAAAGATATAAGTTCACAACCTTGTCAGAGAGATTTTTGTCGATATCAACATCACAGTACTCGAAAAATGCCACCAAGAAGGTTTTTCCATCAAAATATCTTGGATGTAGAGCAAATTGCTCACCTGACAGATTTCTCTATAAACCCAGAAGCTGGTGTGAAGAAATGTCCTCTTAAATCAGAGAGTTCTGAGATACACAAATTAACTTTAAAGCATCAACAAACATTCTGTGTTGTAGAAATTAAACTATAGTTCTTGATTTATTCGCATATCTTTTTGAGCATATCAGTGTACCTCACATAATCTGTAGCTGACATTTGGCTAATTAGATTTATCATAAGCCTTAGCCAAATAAGGTTATATTATTATGATTAAGTATGATTACAAGTTTTCATTAACACAATACAGAAAAATGCTTTCTAGGTTTCACGCTAAACTAGCTTTACTTGTTTGCTTTCATTTTAAATGAAGCAGCTAAAAGGTCACAGATCTGTAACATATAGTGGATAACTATTCAATCATCTGAGGTTAGAAAACAGCAACGGAAAAAAGTTGTGCAACTGTCAGTACAACAGAGAATACTTAGGGGACTCATATCAATAGGCAATACTTCTACAGTCTTTTATTCTGTTCAAATGTGACAGAAGAATTTTTGTTGTAAAAAAATGCTGTATCTGTTATAAATCTTTTTTATTTCTCTATGTTGTCTTTTGCAAGTAATTCTATATACCCTAGTGCTTTATACATTCTCCTACCAACATGCATCTCCTTGGCTTTGTGTGTGTCCCATTTATAGTGCTTCCAAACAGCCCGTTGAGTCCTTTACATGCACACATGAGCAGTCGTCAGCAAAGTCTGGATGCGTGGATGCATTCATGAATACCAGCCCTGCTTGTGTAACGATGGCAGGGCAACGATACAAACATGCAACAAATACTAATACTAATTAAAATATTTAGAGCTTGAAGTTAATTTCAAGATTTTTTTCGTTGTTTACATTAATATACATGACGGATCACAGCAAACAAATCGGATTGTGTTTGATATAACTACACTGCCAGGCAAAAAAAAAAGAAAAAAAAGTTGCCACCTGGATTTAACTAAGCAAATAGGTACGCGCCTCCCTTTGGATATTTACTGCATGGATGATTATGTTTCAGCTGGCAAAAAGTTATTTAACACTAACTGATGCAATGAGCTGCTTCTCATCTCATTAACAATCATGTCGAACGACACATCACGTGGTCGAGGAAAAGATGCCAGTCTGTTTCAGAAGGGTCAAATCATTGGCAGGCATCAAGCAGAGAAAACATCTAAGGAGATTGCAGAAACTACCAAAAATTGGGCAAATAACTGTCCAACGCATTATTAGAAACTGGTAGGATAGTGGGGACCCATCGTCTTTGAGGAAAAAAATGTGTCTGGAAAAATTCCTAAATGATCGTGATCGCCGATCACTTAAATGTTTGGTGAAATCAAATCAAAGAAAAACAATACTAGAACTATGTTTAATAGTGAAAGTAAGAGCATTTCCACATGCACAATGCGAAGAAAAGTCAAGGAATTGGGACTGAACAGCTGTGTAGCCTTAAGAAAGCCACTAATCAGTGAGGCTAACCAGAATAAAAGGCTTCAATTTGCTAGGGAGCATAAATATTGGACTCTGGAGCAACGAAAGAAGAGCATGTGGTCTGATGAGTCCAGATTTACCCTGTTGCAGAGTGATGGGCGCATCAGGTAAGAAGAGAGGCAGGTGAAGAGATGCACCCATCATGCCTAGTGCCTACTGTACCAGCCTGTGGGGGCAGTGCTATGATCTGGGGTTGCTGCGGTTGGCCAGGTCTAGCTTCAGCAACAGTATGTGCTCAAAGAATGCGGTCAGCTGACTACCTGAATATACTGAATGACCAGATTATTCCATCAATGGATTTTTTCTTCCCTGATGGCACGGGCATATTCCAAGATGACAATGCCAGGGTTCATGGGGCTCTAATTGTGAAAGAGTGGTTCAGGGAGCATGATACATAATTTTCACACATGGATTGGCCACCACAGAGTCCAGACCTTAACCCCGTTGAGAATCTTTGGGATGTGCTGGAGAAGGCTTTGGGCAGGGGGGAGACTCTCCATCTTCAATGCAAGATCTTGGTGAAAAATTAATGCAACACTGGGTGGAAATAAATTTTGTGACATTGCAGAAGCTTGTCGAAACAATGGCACAGCGAATGGTGGCCAGGCAGTGTAGGAAGGATATCTAATTGAACTGACTTGAATTAAAATGTATGCTGAGTGTGACTGCATTGGACTGAATAATCGGTGGACTGAACTGGACTGTACTGAAACTTAATCTTTTGAAATGGATTGTAATTGATCATGCCTTGATAATGTTTTCAGTTTAGTGTCCAATAAGAAGCTTTATAAGAAGAGATCGAAGAAATAAAATAAACATTGTAATATTAATTTATAGACAGTGCAGTTCAGGTTTGGGTTGCAAAAGCAACAGGTAAAAAAAAAACTGTTTTTATGTTTTGTAGAAGAATTATAATTATGATTAATAAACCCAGCTAAATATATGTCATGATCTGAACTACTTAGTAATGAGTCCATCTGTCGAAGAGGGAGTTTATTTTATGAAATGTCAAAATAAATCTGAAGACACACCTGAAAATGTCATTTGATGCCATTTTCACAGATGCTATCAAATTAAGCTGCTTCAGTGAAGCATTTTTACGCATGACTGTCTTGCCCTCCCAGGTAAATGGGTTTTTCCTCAAATAGCCCTCCTCTCTAAGGTGAGATGCGCAGTCATAATCAGCATAACACTTTGCATTCTAATGATCCTCAGTCTGCCCTTGCCTTGCTGCAGATGAATGAATCTGTGTCCTCTCCTTCCTTCTTCCCGGACATGGGAGTGCTTATGGGCATTAAGGAGTAGGAAGATTGTAGACTTTCCACATAGGAAGCACATTTTAAGGTCCTGCACAGCAAATTTGTACTTCAAAACAGCAAAAATGTGTCTTAACCTATTATTAAAGATTGAGCTTGAATAAACAAACCACTTAGGTCTTACTGAGAATATTTAGTTATTGATCTAAATGTCAACATTTCTGCTCCTTCTGTTTTCTGTTGGTGTTTCTTGTCCTTTATCACAGACTATAATAATGTTTCTTGAGCGCACAAGGTCAGAGAATTAGTTCACTGTCACTATTTAGAAAATATCTAGTCTCTTGCTTATATTATACACTGCTCAAACAAATAAACGGCACACCTTTTAATCATAGTATAATATTAAGACAAAAATGTATCAGGCAGTTCAGTAATATAAGGGTTGTTAGTCAGTGTTGGCTCTTCTGGTGTTAATAAAATTAACAACAGGTGCACTAAAGGGGCAACAATGAGACAACCCCAAAAACAGGAACGGCTCTGCAGGTGGAGGCCACAGACATTTTTCTTTGACTGCTTTTCAGTAATTTTACATTCGGCCAGGGTCAGTGGAACTATTGGTAGCATGAGGCGATAGCTGGACCCTACAGAGGTTGCACAGACAGTCCAACTCCACCAGGATGGCACATTAATACATGCCATTGGCAGAATGTTTGCTGTATCT
This sequence comes from Fundulus heteroclitus, assembly GCF_011125445.2. NCBI lineage: Eukaryota > Metazoa > Chordata > Actinopteri > Cyprinodontiformes > Fundulidae > Fundulus > Fundulus heteroclitus. The sequence goes on along the minus strand of NW_023397395.1, from coordinate 966,474 downwards.
CTCATCACAATCTCAAGAGCATAGAAGAGATTACATGATACAGGCAGTTACTCTAGGAGTGCTGCAAAGGGACGCCGGAGGTCCTTAACCCATAATCAAGGCCGGTATCAGCTCCTTTGTGCAAGGGGAACACGCTGAGTACTGTCAGAGTTTTACAAAGTGACCTCCAGCTGGCAGGAATGTCTCTGACCAAACCATTAGAAACAGACTTCATGAAGGAGGCCTGAGGGCCCCATGTCCTCTAGTAGACCCTGTGCCCACTGCCCGGGACTGTGGAGCTCCATGGGGGAGGCACACAGAACAGTAGAAGATAAACAATGACATCCTGACTGCCAATGGGTGTCAGCTACCCATTGCTGGTGACGTGGACCCTGAGTTCCTCCTGGTGCATCACATTGCCTGGCATCATATGACAAAAGTAGGCAGGCAGTTCCTGGAGGATGAAAGAACAGATAGCACTGACTGGTCTCCATGCTCCCCTGACAAAAATGCAATATAATATCTCTGGAACATCATTCCATCTGTCCTGGTGCTCAGTGATGCACTGGTCAGGATCTGGGAGGAGATACTCCTGGACACCATTCCACACAGTCTGCTAGGGGTGGGTAAAAATATCGATTCATCAATGCATTGCAGTAACAATTCAGTATCGATTCAGAAAATTCTCTGAATCGATTGGTTCCCCTGGCCACTGGTTTCATGAGCAATAGTTTTGAGTGATTTACGTTATATGGGCAAAATACGAACAACATTAATGTAAATAAAGTAAATGATTTTTATGCAGTGTTAATATAGTGGCGGACTGGGACTAACAGGATTTGCCCTGTGCGCCGGTGGTTCAGCCTGTAGAGGTCCTGTCGTGCTCTGCCCCGTAGTCACACCATTTAGTGGCGGCACAGCGCCCATCGCCTTCACTTCTCTACTTCTTTGCTTCGGTCAGGCTCTGCTCAGCACACGGCCGCAGAGTGGAGCCTTTTACTCATGAACGAGTGCTACAGAGCCGACAAGCAGACTGAACAGTGGACATCAGAAAAAAATTGTCCCATAAAGGCTGGCCAACGGAAACACAAACCTTCTGTGACGCTTATAACTCAACAGTGTAGAACTGAAAAACCTCCTAGTTTGACCTGGTGGTATGGTTCTAGCTTGCTATGTCATTCCTTCAGGACCCTGGAACATTACCTGTCAATCACTGAGGCTATAAGTAACATTAAATAGGTCCACCTTCGTGAAGTGACGCTTAAAAGCTGAGATAAAAATGGAAATCCATCCAGTAAAGTGCAGCAACACACTTAAGCATTTGCCCTAGAGATGAACTTAAGCCAGATGTGCTAAAAATGCTGGAAAGTGAAAGATTATAGTCCAGCAGAAAACAATCAGTTTCTGCAGAGGTAACTCATATAGTGCTCAATATACCTGTATAAATACAGTAGCTTTCTAGTTCTTTATTTTGTTAGGTTCATGTTAAGTTTGCAAGTTATTTTGTTGCAAGGAAGAAACTGTGTTTTTTTTTAATAATTTACCTTAAAGGCTGTATACTGTACGTTGCTGTTGCTTATTATATTGGCCATCTGAGAATAAAAATCATCACATTAACACTGTACTGATACCTATGTTTTTCATTAAAATATCAACCCAGCAGTTTAAAGTGAGGCAGTTTGTAACTCCCAGGCCACTTTTTCTCCCCAGTCCAACACTGAGGACTGTAATACTTATTTTAACTTTTGCTCTCCATAATCCTCACAAGTATTGCTGTGCTAATGGTTTATTTAAATGTTTTATTCTAAAACATATTTTCATATTTTGTTATTGTTAAAAATAAGGAGAATTATCCCTGTTTCTAAGAGGAAATGATAATCATTTACCTTTGAATAATTTAGGTTTGCATGCACTTTAATTGCATGAACTTCAATCTTAATACAGTACTATCATTCTTTTAACTTTTATCACCTTGAAGGGCTCCTACAAAGTCCATCAGTGGTTCCCTATGAATAAGAGATTGAAAAACGACACTGAGAGGATGCCAGAGGAAGCCTTTTAAAATATGACTTCTGAGAACTTCCATCCATTGATGGATGGAAGTTCACACAGAATTCTCTACAGGGACATAATGAAGGGTTAATATATCAGAAGAAAGAGTAAAATAAAAGATGTAAAACTAAACAAAACCCTGAGGTACGCTCAAAACTCAGAAGGATTATATATCTGACCATGAGGTATGATGGAACTCGTCCAAGATGACCTAGAGGGATATGAGTACGAAAACAAACATCAAAGGTACCATGGGTATCAAATTACTTCGGAAAATTATACATGATTGAGTGAATGAAGCTGCTTGAATGTGGCTAGAGGTATTGAAAGTCCAAGTAAGGTCAACGAAACAGAATATAATAAAAGGAGACAGCAGTGCTGGCTTTCTTATGAATGAGAATGTAACAAGGGACATAATTCTTTAACTTTTGCAGATTAATATATTTCTCCAAAGGTTCAGCATTTTCCTACAACACTTCCACTGTGCACAATAGGCGGGGTGCTTATGACTGGATTTGCAAATAAGCAATGCAAAACTTATTCAGGGTACAGTTAACTTTAATATTATTATTATTACCATCATTATGTTCACTCATGTCGCCTCCAGAAACAGTGGCACCCTGCGTGAAGCACAACATGGCCCATATCGAAAACAGCCAGGAGACAGAACTGTAATTTGCAAACTGCATGCTCGTTGGATGGTTTATTTTAGACTCCTGACTACACCAACAGCCAGTCCAAAAAGCTTTATCATTTAAAAGTTTGGGTTGAGTAGTAAGTAATCTGCCATTATCCGGTGTAATCTTTTGTGATTAAACCGTCCACAGTTACCGCTTAGGCAGTTAAACCCTTTGGTGGTTATTTGGTCCTTTAATTCAATTTCTCTCATCTCCATTTTCCCTGGCCCATTAGGTGTGCTAAGATAGTACAAATAACCCTCATGCCACCAGTCTGTAATGTGACTAATGCAAACATTGCCAAATGAAAAAAGTGTTTAAAATTGGTAAGGAAACAGGACAGGTTTGGTGTTCTCATGGCTTTTTACCAGCCTACTTTAGGATTGAACAAAATCTTTTCTTGCATTGCTTTAAGGAAGATACATGTCTTTATTTGACAAAATTTGCTTTGAAAAGCTTCAGCCAAAACACCACATTACAGTTTGAAAGCATAATTAGATGGGGTATGAATGTTTTTTTTTTCATTGCTCTTGTAGTTTGGGTCGACATTTAGTCCACTTATTAATCTTTTACATTGGCTATATATTTTAGAGATTGGCATATGCATTCTCAAATATTAAACCCCAGCCCCAGGATGAGAGTCTAAAACCAAAACAAAATCTCTAACCAGCACTCAGAAATCTATCCTTATCCTCTGCTTGCCAGTTGGTAATGATTCATTTCTTTAGAAATAATGTCATGACACACTACTTCTTGATATAAAAATAAACACTATAAAACAGTGGACGTGAATCCAGGAATTTCATATGATTCTTCCTCGCTGTTATTAACATTTAGTTTTGTAAGGAACAAACACAAAGTTGTTGCAAATAACTGGCTCTGAAACACCTCATGGTTTAATTTGATTGTGTATAATGGGTTAATAGTACATTTATAGAAAAAAAAGGAGCATTTTGTGTCTATCCCAGGTATGATTATATAAAATTTTAAGCAAGAGAACAGTTATGGCCAAGAATTGATAGATATGGTATTTTTCATGCATAAATCAATCAATGTTGTAAACATTTCTTAGAAGTCACCCTACTCAGTTGCACACTTTTTAATTTTTTTGATTAAGTTATTTACCAATAACTGTACAATACTTTTCTTCTTTTTCTTGTCACTTTGCTACTGGGACATTTCTATTCTGTTCTACTGTTGCTCTGAACAAACTAAACAAAAATCCACCAATAAAACCATTAAAATGCATGAATTACAGGATTGCTGCTAATAGCAAATAAAGCACAGGAAAATATTTTTTCCCCTAATTTTTTCATCAATTCTCAGGTAAAGTGATTGTAGTGTGATTTTAGATCAAAGATGTGCAGAAATGCAAATTATTATGTGCTCAAAAATAGTCTTCAGTTTCTAAATGAAATATTTTCAAACCAATGTTTGTTAATTATTAACAACAACAATCCCAAAAAAAAAAATGTTCAGTAGATTGCAACCCTAGACATCAATCTTTAATATAAACAAGAAAGCTTGTAATAATTACAGTTCAGTCAGTTATTTAGAATAAATTGTGATGATACTGTTTATTATAGTTGCATAGGTGCACAACACATTGTAACACAAGAGCACAACACATTTTAAGTTGTGTGCAAAAACCTCCAACCTAATTCATATGATTTATGAAATGAAATACAACTAAGACGTAATGTGTGCAACTCAATAGTTTCCAACAAATACAATAAAACTCCTTAGAAGATTAATAACTGTGCCATATTGATAAGACACACTAAGTGGCCAATTAAAATAGCATATCAAATGAACATATGTTTTTCTAATAAAATTGTACATTATCACTAACACCTGGCAATTTTTCAAATTTTATTGTCTACATATCATCCTTTTAGATTTTTATTAGCTTTTTATTAGCATTTGTTTTTCAATCTGCTTAAATTAACTCCACAGTAGCTGGCCCTCGTACATATTCTCTTTATTGTTTCAAATTATACTTTTTTAAAAGCATGTTTTTGAACCCTAAAAGCCCTTTGCACAAACAGGGAGGGGAAGCGATGGTGAGTTCCACAGGATCTCACAGGAGTCTGCTGCTGACCAGGCTGTTGACCAGCAAGGCTAATTTCACACTCCCGTGGCACCTATAATGCCTCTAGAATTACCACTGGCATAAACAGGAGGTCAGACAGTGAAAGAGAGAGGAGGAGGGTGAAATATCACAAAAAAATTATTCAAGGACAGCGGCACTCTCGCTTGGATGCGGGTTCTGGCAATTGAGACCAGCTGGTGATTTAGGACTCCAAATACATTCTTCTTGCTTTAATATATAGTGCCAAGGTTGGAACAAGGTCTCAGCTCCATGTTCAGAGGAAGCCATTTAGCCCAGGACACAATAGACACATTAACCCCACTATTCTTCATTTTCTATTTACTTATTCACTCGTTTTCTTTCCACTCCCTACAATCGACCTTGGATTGAGCAAACATGTGAACAAAAACATTTTATCTGTTACTAAGCGTCTTGTGCAGGGCTGATAGTGTAGAAAACAATTAAATTGATTCTAAACCACTTTAAAACAAGGGTCATGCTGTTTATAGTATGGACAAGTAACCCAACAGTTAAGATTTTAAACAAAGCCTAAAGGAAACAATCACAAAAATTGATGTGCATGAAGCTGTCAAAAGAGCACATTCAGGAAAGATTTTTTGACAAATGATGCTTTTAGTCACATGACGAATTTAAACTGAAAGCAGCTGTCCCTGATGCCGTTAAACAGTGCTCTATAATCAGGTAAACAAAAGGAGTAAAATAAAAAGGTTTTAGGACAAACTTAATCTACTTTATAGATAAACAAGTTGCAGAAGAAAAGAGCTTTATTACTGCAGTGGATCTATGTGAGTCTTTCTTTAGCTTTTCAGGGACATATGTATCTGTGGAAACCCGTAACAGTTTTTTTTATGTCATCTCTTTAAACTTATTATAACTGGAGGGATGAATCCCTTTTCTTAAAAACTGAAACAACTTATTGTTTGCTTAATTTTATTAAAAAGTATCACCAACCTCAATACACTAAAAGTGGTTGCAATTAGAATCATAATGTTATTGGGAATATTTTCTATAAAAAAAAAAAATCAGGCTGATCTTGTTTTCTGACAACTAAAGCAGGAATATTTTGTATTGACAGCAGCTTAATTGGAAATTGATTAATAATAAAATGTAGTTTACTTGAGAAAACATAACAGGAAAAAACTAAACATAACAATAACCTAGCAAAGCCCTGGTTGCAAATGCTATGCAATAATAATGAATATGTTAATGTGCGCCTGAAATAATGATCTATATATTTTTAAAGACTTTATTACATAAAACGGTTTATGAATGAACAAGAACTACTACATGTTGTGAGTTCAAATGTAGTTCAAAGTGGTTAGCTGGTGAAATATGAACATAATGCAGTTTTAATCTCTGTGAACTGATCGCAGGGTGAATTGGCACTAAACTGATTACAGATAAGTGAGTCGTTCCGCTAATTGAATGAAGGTAAAATGCATGTAGATGTGAGACAAACCGTCTTCAAAGGATCTATTAGAGCAGGGAGGCTGGCTTTATCGCAATTCCCCGTCAGACATCTGACCAGTTCACATATATGCTAGATGTCTGCTGCATGTAGGCAGCGTCATATAATCTAAGATAATATTAAAAAAGTTAATGAACTAAATCTAAATGTATTGTTATGTATTTTGTTGATATGTGACCTAGTTTGAATTTGAAATTTGTTCTGCCATCAACTAAAAAGACGTTTTGAACTGAGCAGGATGCCTCAAACCATTCCTCAAAGCTCCAAATTGAGAATGAAGACACTAGATAAATCCGTAACTATGATTAAATTACATCTACAGAGCCAAACAGACTGGAAGACCTGAGTTGAGCCCAGGTAAGCCCCTTACAACATACACAACCCACACACAACACACCACACACACCCCACAACCCACACACAAAAAGAAATTATAAGATGAAGAGAGAGAGTAGAGAGGAGAAGAATTATGAAGAGAGATAGAGAAGAGATAGAGCAAAAAATAGACACACATATCATGGAATATATGGAAAAAGTTGAGATAGAGCAGAGAGACAAGAACAATAATTAGATATACAAGTCATATAATAGAAGTAATCTAATGATATAAAATAATATCAACATATTATACCCATAATATATATATACTCTAACATATATTTATACTATATATATATATATATATATAACATATAGACATCTATATATATATACACATATATATATATCTTATATATATATATACATATATATATATATATATACACATATATATATATATAATATTTGTGTGTGTTTTAAAGCATGGATTCCAGTTATATTATTTCAGCTATATTATTTATATTATCATTTTGGCAAGACAAACAGTGCATTTCAGCTTAGCTTGCTAAACAAATGGGGCCATCGTTTATACATGACATGCATATGCCTGAGATCATAGCCAAGTACCCCGAAGCATGGACCATACAAAAGTTATACAAAATGAAATTAAGAAATCTCTCAATGGCCTGTGTTCAATCGGTAACTAGAAAGCCAATACCAATTCAAAAACATCTCTTAGGTTCAAGCCGTATGTGTATAACTCTTACATAACAATTTTAATGGAAATTAGCGTTATGTGTGCAAATGACTGATGATTAAATGAAGACTGCGTGCTGCCTGATTACATGTCATGGTTATTCCCAAAAGCTGACTGGGGCAGATGGAATAAGATGCAACGCTACCGGTAGTGACTAACAAGTGACTCAGACACATCACATGGGACTTTTGGCTTTTAAAAACATGGTCTGAGAATCAAAGTAAGTACATAATCAAAAGGCAAGTCACAAATTAGCTATTAGAGTGAATACATGAAAAGACATGCAAGTGTAAGATGAATTAGACATGAGATGAAAATGATTTGCAGTATTTATCAAATGCTGTTTTTTTGAGAATAACAGGAATTAACAAGTGAAACTGGTCAGAGGGGATTTGTTACAGACCTGAGTCTTCCACGAGGACCATGTCCGAGAGGGTAGCCATGGCTGTGGGAACGTCTGGGCACTGGCTTGTCATCTTCATGCATGTGATGTAATGATGGGGAACGAGAATGGGAGGATCTGGAGCTGCCAGTACTCTGGAGACTGCTGTCAGGGATCTCTCCATGTCGACCCTGACATAAAGCAGAAGGAAAAAAAAGTCGACCTTACGGCTGAGTAAATAACCACAAATGACCACAAACAGACTGCTTTAGTGACATTACTGTTGCTTTAAACACCCTTTTTTTAAACATTCATACTTCTCCGAGGCTGCTGTGCTTTTGTCCAAAAGCTGGAAGACTGCGCAGTGAGGGGACAGGGGAGTGACCGGGGCGGCCACGGGATTCTCTAGGGCGCTGACTGTGGATGTGATCATGGTCACCGTTCAGGTTATTGTCACTCGCAGAGCGCAGCAAGGATCGTGGTGAGGGCAGGGTGCCAGTCACAACATGTCGACGGTTGGTGTAAGAGGGGGTCTCCCTGAAAGGCACTAAAAAGGAAAAGTGGAAAAACTGTGGACTGAATGCTGTTATCACAGGCTGCAGAAATACATGGATGCTTTAAAAGCAAAAGCAACTTTAAATCTAAATATTTATTTTGAGTTTATTAAATTCATTCACATATATCTGGAAAGGAAAGTGTGCGAATAGAAAGTTAAAGTATGCATACCCATTATAGTTTTTACACATTTAGTCATTTGATAACCACAAATTTCAGGGTATTTTACTGGGACTTTATGTGATGGGATCCCAAGTTGTTCTTGAAGAGAAAATTATGCCGGCTGTTCAAACTTGTAACACAGAAAAATCTGAAACTTGTAATATTGAGCATTCATCCCCTGAGTCAGTAACTTTATAACCACCTTTCACAGCAATTATCAGTGAATGTGATTTAGGCTATGTTTCTATGAGCTTTCCACACCAAGACCATTCTTTATAAAATGAAAATAAACATGCATTTCAATACCTGAAAACTGAATTTACATCTACAGTTTTCAGTGGGCCTTTCTAACATATGTATATGCCTCGACATAAGCCATTCCATTGTAACTCTGACTGTATGTTTAGGGTCTTTGACAAGCAGGAAAATAAACATTTTGCCCAGTCTCAAGTCTTTGCTGGCTGTCTTCCAGAATTTCCCTGTATCTAGCTCTATCCACCTTCCCATCAACTTTGATCATGCACCTTTTCTGACTGCCATCAGGTATCAGGATGAAATCCATAGACCCATTGTTAGACCCTTGCAGGTGATTCATGAAAATGCCCGGCTTCAAGTGGCAAGATAATGCAGTCAGTTCCCGGGAGGATTTGATACCATTGACTGGCCTCCATGCTCCCCTGACCTAAATTCAACAGAACATCCCCAGGGCATCATGTTTAGGTCCAGCTGACGCCACTAGGTTGCAACTCAGACTGAGGTCAAGGAGGATGGACCCCAGTACACCAGCCGTCATCCCATGAGGATCATACGCCGAAGTTGTCAGGCATTGATGCAAACATGTCAAACGTAAGGGCCATACAAACTACAGAGTAACATTTTTAGTTGCTGCAATGACATTTCAACACATTCAACTAACCTGCCACATCAATTTTTCAGTTTAAAACTTTCATTTTGATCAAATGATGTGGTATCTTTTTGTTCCTAACACATCACCCATCTGTAATGTGTTAGGAACATCAGGATAGATATCCAGTTTTTTTTCTTCCAATTGAGATCTGATTTATTTTCAAAGAGTTCCTTTTATTTCTTTGAGCAGTGTATATTAAGGTTTGTGACTGTAGTGCGACCAAATGTGAGAAAGTTCAAGGCACATTATGAGTCTTGCAAATGACTGGAAATCATTCATAGGTTTCAGGCCAAGAAGTACAATAAACTATACATTAAAACTGATGAATGAAGGATTAGACATTACAAGAAAACTGAAGGTGATAGGATATTTGGGACATTTTCTTTTTCAAATTCAAACATTTAGCATGAAAAATAAACAATAGATAATCATTTCAGTTTAGCTTATTTCAACAATTTTCCAAAGCTGCTGGTAAAAATGGTTATGTAAGCACAAAATTCTAGCCTTTATATGTGATTACCAATTTACTGGGGTTGTTCCTTGCAAAGGGAAAGCTAATTAGAGAATTCTGTTTTGGAGTCGGGTATTACAACCTGTCCACACCAGATGGCAGAGTTTTCCTGTATGTTCTTTCACAGAGAAACTGCTTAACTCATCAGGGGCACATATCATCTCTCACCCTTCTCCATCCTTTATTTTCTCCAATCTACAGTTCAGCTCTTATCAGTTCCATACGTTCAATGGCATCGAGAGTTCAGCAAAAAGATTTATCCAACTCTAATTAAGTGACTTCTGTTCTCAACTTACCAACATCTGATGCTTTGTGAACCTTAATGATTTCTGCCAGATCAAAGTTTCCTGCTATTATAGCCACCTAATAGAAGAAAAAAAAGGACAATAAAGAGAACATTTAAGTGACAGAAAACAAATTGCCCTGCGGTGGACTGGCAACCTGTCCGGGGCTTACCCCGCCTCTCGCCCAATAACTGCTGGAGATAAGCACCAGCCCCATCCCCGCAACCCTGCATGGATAAGCGGTTATAGACAATGGACGGATGGCTGAATTGAAAACGAATCCAAGCACATATTCGATTTTGTTCCAGAGCTTTTCAGCTGGGGTAGCAGTTTGCTGTAACTAGCCTATGCTAAATTTGTATGTCCGGTAATGTTGTAGATGCACAAGAAAGTATCTGCACATTATATGTCTTTGATTTAAACAACAATTACACATATTAACACACAGCTCACACATACCTGAAAAGCAGTCTGGCTGTTGTAGTTCTTTATTTCTTTATTGGCTCCTCGGAAAAGCAGAACACGTGCACAGCTATCCTAAATGACAGAGAGATTTGTGTATTTGAATTTCATCACAGTTTGCGCAGTAGAGAGAGAGCTTTTTATGTCACATCAGATCAGACATAAGCAACACTTTAATTCACTGCATGTTGACCAGAGCAATTCCTAATGGCGGTATCCCAGACACGTCAAAAATGTTTAGAGATTTTATGAGACTAAATATACGTCTCTCTGAATGGTAAACTGGTCGGGTACAGAAATAAACAACTCATGTCACCATGGAAAGGAGAATACATTGTTAAATTAATTTAAGGAATACAAAAACCAGCAGAGTGTAAATGGCTTTGAAAAGTTGCATTTGAAGAGGAGCGTTGTACTTTGCAGACATAACGTTGTGACAGTTATTCTGACTCTTTTTCCCTGAACCAACATTTCTGTCAACTTCTTGAAAAGGAACCTGGGTCACAGCACAGGTTAAAAATGACTTTAGCAAAGGTGCTGATATATAAAGGTACAGTATGGTATCTATACAAACGTATATGGCTGAAATAATTTGTGACATACATGGAAATAAGACAACAGACTCTAAAGTGGTATGACAAATTGTAAGAAATACTCATTTGGTTCAGTCATTGTTGCAAAATGACTACATCTTCATAAAAAATCCCAGAAGTAGAGGAATATATTTTACATCTGTGAGCAAACATCTATTCGGCTTCTGATTCAAAATTGGATAACAAGGAATTCATATATATATATATATATATATATATATATATATATATATATATATAAACTTCAGTCATTGATTTTGAACTGTCTAATCAAGGAATGAAAAGCCAAGTTCAATTTGGCTACAGAGTGATGTTCAATTAAACTGAAGTACATCTGCTTTTTTTTTTTTGATGCACACTTTCTCTTTGATTGTAGTTTTTTTGTACAAAGTCTTTCCCAAATGAACTTAATCATAAACCGCCTAATTGTTGACTGGTGCTTTATAGAACAATCAGTTTAACATCAAAGTACGGTAATATGAAATTACATCTCATAGTATATCAAAGAATATGCACAATCCCTTCTATAAACAAGGGATAAAACCCATGGCCTGAAATTTGCTTGAACAAATCAACAAATTTTAGCAGGTACTAAAAAATTGTTTCTGATTAGCTTACAATTAAAGAGGTGTCTTGGTAATTCCTAAAGGCTATTTAATGTGTAAAGGATCTTACCTCCTGACAAAAAAAGCCAAAATTTATGCTTGCCGACTGACATTGACTGAACATTTGGTTAACTTAAAAACCATCCATGTGGTTTAACTTATCAAGCTAGTCAGCCTAACCTGAGGTGAGCAATTTAAAGACCAGTGCCTGTATTCACAAAGAATCCAAAGACTAAAAGTAGCTCTTAGTGACGTCATTTTAGGTAAATCTTAGAATTTCCTGAATTCCAAGATGTTTCTCAGAATTTTACCTTCATAAGGTACAAATTAATCACGAAGCACCCTAGGCCTTAAGAGAGCTCTTAAAGTAAAAAAAAAAGGTAGGAGTGGTGAGGAGACCTTTTAGCGAGCCTAAGAGTGTCTTAAGTAAGACGATGGAAATAGAGAGAGCCAATTGGCTGATCCACCATCTTCTGAGCACAGAAACTTCTTTAACAATCATTTAATTAATAATATGTGAATAATATAAACTTTATCTCCCTATAGGGTGACATTTAATAGTTTCAATGGAAGGATGGGTTAAAGGTGGCTTTAGTAACTTAATTTTGTTGAGGATAAATAAATGATAGGAAAGCTATTGAATAATCATGAATAAAAAGTGGAGAAATGTATTAAGATGTATCTTTATACTATTTTCAAAAAATGCTCTCAATAAGAAACATTTTAGAAGAATTGGAAAATGTTACAGAACATATACACATAAATATGCACAAATTGCACAAGATAAAAGAGGTGCAAAAGTATTTTGTGTATTGTACATGAACATCTGTACAAAGCATCTCCGTTCGATCTCCTTGCAAGCTTATTTGAAAATCAATCTCATTGTTGTCTCTCCTTCTTGTGTTGTTAATGAATGTTTTAGGTGTTTGAACCTGACAATGTCAGTAGCCTAAAAAGTAATCTAGAAGTTTGCTTGGATGATGCCATCTCCTTTCTGGCTTTTTATTGCTGCACAGAGTGCTTCTCAGCTTCCAGGCCGGTGCGTAAAAGCAGAGAAAAAGACATGCAGAGACAAATACACATTGATCTGTGGCAATGTGCTTCAAAGTCCCCCTATTCGTGGATCCCAGGATTGTACTTTGTGCGGACAGAGGCGCTACTCCTCTGTCCAGTTTTTTTTCCCACCTTTTGTTCTCCATTTTATGTCAGTCGTTTTGCCAAATACAACCACTTTATAGAAGCAGGCAAGCCCAGTAAAACGCTGACAAGTGAGTGCACATTAATATCAAATAGATGAAGTAGTAAAATGACCAGTATGGCGAGTAAACATAACAATAAGCAAATCAAGAATCATGATAAGGATGTAAGTTGACACTGTGTGACAATTATTTAATTAATTATTTGATTATTTAAGTTTCATCATGACGACACATCTTTTATTCTAGTCCAATCAGTTCATTTCTCTTCACTGATTACTTTAAGCACAATTGTGAGTGTGTTTGTGTGTGTGTGTGTGTGTGTGTTCTGCTTTGTTCCGTGTATCAACCAATCACAGTTCTTAGAAGACAGCGTCACACCTAGCAATGGGGTCAACCACAGCTCCTCACTGAGATAAGACATTTTTGTCTGCTCCTTACTCAGAGTCGCTCTCAACAACTGTCTGACTCGTTCTTAAGCTAAAACTCCTTGGCAGGGATTTTAAGGCTAATATAGGAGCTCTTTCAGAGGACTCTGAGAATCTTTGTGAATGTGGGTACAGAACTATCCAACCAGAGAGCCAACGTGAAAGACAGAAAATAATGTAAACATTTGTATTTCTGAATATAGCATATTACATATAAAAAATATATATATATATAAAGGCTCAACTTTCAGTTCAGATAACTCATGAAGGTTAGACCTTTCAAACATTAACTGGGGAGGTAAATGCACATTTGTCCAGAAATGTTTGGACCCTAGAGCTTTTTTTTTTTCATTTTGTCACACTACAACCATACATTTCCATGTGTTTTTTAAGGAACAAAGTAGGGCACAATGTAAAATGAAAGTGAAAATGGAAAAATTTATAGAAAAGTATGTATGGTTGTATGGTGACATGTATTTGTGTTGCTTTTAGCGGGTCAGACACCCAGTTAAACTGAGATATTTCAACCACTGTAGAGCACCAACTATTAAATGTAGCTATAATCGGAGCTTTTAACCTGGCCAACCAAGGCTTTTAAAAGGGTTTTTGAATTCACTGCATTATGAAGGATACACTGTTCTTTGCTTGGAAAAAGTATCGCCATGAGCACATTTTGTTTGGCCTGTACACAGATTTGCCAGTGACGTTTAATAATTATTACTGTTATAATTATTAATGCATACATACGTACATATATTATTATTATTATTATCCATCCATCCATTTTCTGACCCGTTTAATCCCTCATGGGATTAAACGGGCTGACCCCCTCCAGCATTCACTGGGCATTATTATTATTAATATTAATTAATATTATTATTATCAACAATACGTTTTTGCTTAAATATAAGTGGATTACCTTTAGCTCAGTGATGCCCAAGTCCAGTCCTCGAGATTCACCATTCTGAAACTTTTATGTTCATATTGTGTGCGTTTCTACGCCATATTTGTGGCTCATGTGTAGGACTGATCTGTGCATAGTGACTCTTGATGCACCGACTCTGGCCTCAGTCCACTCCTTGCAAGCCTCCCACTAATTCTTAAATATATTTTGCTTGACAATCCTCTGAAGTCTGTGGTTATCCCTGTTACTGCTACAGCCATTCCTTCCCCATGTTTTCCTTCCACTTAACTGTCTATGAATATGCATGGCTCAGCACTGTGTGAACAAAAAGCTTCTTCAGCAATGACCTTTTGTGATTTACCCTCCACAGTTAATGAGGGTGTCAATAACTGTCCTGACAGCCAGAAGTCTTCCCCATGATTGTTTAGGCAATACTACGGTCATTACATTTATACATTTATAATGTTTTTTAACATTATGTAATATTCAAATTTGAATAATATATGATGACTTGTAAGGACAATTGTTTACACTGGATGTTATTTAGCCTAGCTAGGTTTAGCCTAATAATATAAATTGTATATTTGACCTGTCCAAATGAACATAAACAGATGTTGAAAGTCAGCCGTTTTTTTTTAACAAAAAAAACAAAAACATTCTAACCATATTTAGACACCAATGAACATCTTCAAGTGTACAGCTTTTAACGTTTTGTTTTAAATATCTTTATCATTGTAGGTACACATCATCCAGGGGAGGCAGATCACCCACTATTACCATATAACATAGAAAGGATTCCTGGATCAATGTGTGGTTCTGTGCTTTTTGTTTCGCCGCTCTGTCTTCACAGTGGCGCAGTTGGTTGCGCTAGTGTCTTGCAGCAAAATGGTTCTGGGTTCAAATCCAACCCTGGCCTGGGTCTTTCTGCATGGAGTTTGCATGTTCTCCCTGTGCTTGTGTGGGTTCTCTCCAGGTACTCCGGCTTCCTCCCACAGTCCAAAAACATGACTGTTAGGTTAATTGGCTTCTCCAAATTGTCCTTAGGTGTGAGTGTGTGCGTGAATGGTTGTTTATCCTGTTTGTTTCTGTGTTGCCCTGCGACAGACTTCGGGGTGTACCCTGCCTCTCGCCCAGTGAACGCTGGAGATAGGCACCAGCAACCCCGTGAGGGACTAAGCAGTTTGGAAGATGGATGCTCTGTCTTCTCTAACCACCAGTCGGTCGAGGCAGAGGACCGTTTACATTGAGAACAGTTTTCCTCTCCACTGTCGCTTCATGCTTGCTTAGTATGAGGGATTGCTGCAAAGCCGTGGACAATGCAGACGACTCTCCCTGTGGCTCTACCCTCTTTGAGGAGAAGTGAATGCTTCTTGTCACGACTTGATGCAATCTCGTGGATTTCCTCAGATAGGAAACTTTTTGACCAATCTGTATGATTTGATTGTATTTGACTTTCTAAAGTGCCTTTAGATGACATGTGTTGTGAATTGGCGCTGTATACATAAAATGTAACTGAATTTAATTGAAAAAGCTTGTGAAAACAGTTGTCTCCTCTAAAGAGTTTGTTATAGAACTGTATTTTATGACTTCATGTCTGTTACACATTGTTTCTTGTGTCTCTTTAATCTATTTTTACCCATCAGTCTATGCTAATTTGCTATTCCCCACAGTTCTGCCTGTCTTCTCAATAACTCTTTTCAAGCATGTCTCAAGGATCTCTAAGCTAAGCAAAAGACCCCTGCCATGTCCTCATTCACTGGCACATCTGCCTGGCTCACTAAGTTGAAGCTAATAGCCATACAGACCAAAGAGAGGGACACGCATTGAAACAGCTTATTCTAATGATGATTACTGAAAGTTAGATTTTCACTCATCCAGTCTCTCACACCTTCATTTATCTCTCCCTCTTGCTGACAGTCTCTCTTCTCTCCACATATGGATCTATTGATCATGCCGCTACTTTTCTAAAATCGATCCTACAAGCCCTTTTCTTACTCTCATTGTAGATAATCATCCAAGACAGGCGTGCTTCAGGTCTGCTAGAACCCTGCTATGATACAAGCTTTCTGAGCTCAATCAGCTTTTCACAGCTACTGTGCCAGTGTAGACTGGCACAGTAGCTGTGGTAAGCTGATTGAAATGTCATTCTCATCAGCGAGGACCGACAAGAGCCACGCCAAGGTCCATTTACACGCAGGATGTAAAGCAAGTAGTACAAGAGGCTGACGATTTTCAGTTAGTCACCGATTTGCATTTTTTACACGGAAACTGCAATCACAATCAGAGCTGCTACTATCTTATCTTATCTTCCTCTAAACCCAGAGTTTAAAACAAATGTTCACACTAAAATGTTGTATTCCCCAAATTTCCCCATAAGAACCAGAGGATCCAGACATATTTACAGTATGTCTTGATAACACGAGCAAAACAAGTTCAAGCTCTGGCTTGCACTCCACCGAGATGGTAAACACGCAACAACTCCAGTCACGTGGATGTGTTACAAACTGTTAGTATTAATTATTGATGCTCTGCTTACTAAACACACACAGACTACCCCCCACTCCTGAGACTGTGGTGTTCCAGTTTAGCTGAAGCAGTCCATTCATCACAACTGAAATTAGTTGTGCAGAAGGATATACTTCTAAAATAAATCACAACACATGCACACACCCACACATCGTATGCATCACACACACACACACACACACACACGCGCAGACACACACACACTCATTTTACACACCAGAGAGACCTCATTTAATGTTCATGAAGTGAGCTTCACATTTTCCCAATGAAGCAGCAGAAATTCATCTTTTAGAGTGCCAAGTTACATCCTTCACTTCGAGCAAGCTCAAACCAAACAGTAAGTAAGACTCATACGCTTTATAGGAAGCTTTCTGGTTTTCATACAGGCACGCTTGGTTTTCTTTCCCACCCCCCCACCCACCTTACAGTGTTTTGCTGTACTTAAGTCAGTAGTGAGCCTGTTCATTCATATTTCAGAATCTGCACTCACTCATTTTGATGCCATAATGGCTTCACAAGAATTGCATAGAAAAGCTCTTATTTCTTCACTTTTGATGACTGTAATTTAGGTTTTCTAAGCAAGGCTACAATGTTGCAGCACATTCCACTTTTTGGTCCTTAAATTTGTACGGAGTGAATTTATATAGCCCTTTTCTCGTCATAGTGACCACTCAAAGTGCTTTACACTATAGCCGCATTCACCCAGTTGCTCACATGTACACCATACATTCATACACCAATACACAGATCGGTAGGCGACTTGGGGTTAAGTGCCTTGCCCCGGGCCACATCGACATTTGACAGGGGGAAGCTGAAACCAAACCCACAACTTTCTGATTGCAAGAAGACCATTCTACCCGTAAAGCCACAGTCGCTCCTACACAGTTAAACAGCAAAACTTGACAGTTTAAAATGTACATATATTAAATCACTTAAGGCTCACATGGAGGTATTTCTTTCACTCTGTGTCACTACAAATGTTAAACGAACATTGAATAAACTCTCAGTTTACACCAAGATCAAGTGTCTATGTCAGAAATCAATTGGTGCAGAGTACGGATTACTGCAGCCACACCCATCCATCTTTAAATAATCATTCCATTCTCTCGTCACAAGTCGGATAACTGGGAAAGCTCATACATTTTTATGCATTTTGGACTTTCATCCACCCAAAAACTCTGTTTCACATAATGATTATTGATGAGAACTCTGACCTGAAGTGGAGATTTGAGTAAACTTTGTATTTGTGTTTGCGTGTGTACATGGCAAAACTGAGTTTCAGGGTCCTGCGCATATAGTGCGGCTCTGATGTCACGTGCAACCATTGTTACTGACTTGGCCCTGCAGTGGAGGAAAATTAATCCTCTCAGGGTGGTGCTACTTTTTACGTTGGTTCACACACTTTTTTTTGTTTGTTTGTTTTTACATGCCCAACTGCTCTAATTCATTGAGGTGCAAAGAAGAAAGAGCGCCGGCGTAATGATTGTAGCAGCGAACCCGAAATTAAGCCGGACACAGAGTCACGTAAAAAGGGTTTATTGAAAAAGGAAAACAAACTAGGAGATGCAGGTGTTACCAGTCTTGAGCCCAACAGGTGGAGCAGGTAGACGAACTGAAAAAAAAAAAACACGGCGGCAGGGCACGAGTGAGGAGGTGCGAAGTGCTGTGAAATCATAAGAGAGGATCTGTGATATGACGATCTGGCAGCGAGTGGTATATGAAGGCAGGTGAACAGAGTTGGAACTAATTAGTGAAAGCAGGTGGAAATGGTCTGCACAGTTGACCGGGCTGACTGGAGACTGACGTGTGGACATGGAGGTGACAGGGGTTGTTTGCTGAGGAGAGTGGAAACTAATTAGCCCAGAACAAAGCAAACAAAAACCTAAATCATGACAGCTAGGAGGTCAGCTGTTTTACACCAACTCTCTCCCCGAATACAGAGGCACAATGTTCAACGTCGCCGTCAGTCTCGTCTTCTGTACAGGGAGTCGTGGTAGTTTTGAAGTATTCTGATTGGCTGACAGGTTTTAGCTTCATTGTACTCAATGCATTTGGCATGTTTAAAAATAACGCTCAGTGGTATATTTGTGCGGGTTCATGTGGATGAAAACGTTTCTAAAACGATCCCAATTTTACACACTGGGATCGTTTTAGATTTTTTTTTTTTTTTTTAAAAGTGATGTAGAGGAGATATTCCTCTACTGTAATTTCCCTCTGGGATTATTAAAGTATTTCTTATTCTGATATTAATTTTTATAAAGACCTGGCTATGTGTGTCCTCCTCGAACCTGGAGAGGGCAACCCACCTTTGCCACCCGGTCAAAGTTTTCTGAATAGGTGCTTGAAAACATTAACTAAGAGAGTATTTGGATAATTTAGATAAATGTACTTTCTACTCTTATCTCCAGATGAAAACATTTACATTAGTTTCTGAGTATGTTTATGTGATCACAGCAGCATAAAATGGTTGCTTTTAAAAAAGGTGAAGTGCTTCTAATTACCAGCTTGTGAGGCAACTGGCACAAACAGCAGCTGCAGACAAACTAATAATTGCATACCTAACGTCACGATGTAGAATCATCATGACATTAGGTATGCTATTAACAGAAGTCAGACAGAAATCTGAATATATAAGTTCCATCATACATTTTAACAAGAGAAGGTTTTCACTTCCAAGGTTCAGACAGTTTAACAACAGTGCAAGAGACATTTTAATACAAATCTGTGTTGTTTTATTTTTGCAATACTCCAACCGCACACCATATTTTCTCACGTTCTCCTGCGTTTCATCAAACATGATTGACTTATGAGGAACTGTGATGTATAGTGTGAAAAACAACAAAAAAGGTGCAAAAGACAACGAGACTAAAACAAGACGATTAGTTTTTTTTTAAATACTGCCTTTTTAATTTTTGCTTTTAATAAGCTGTGTAGACTATAGTGTTTGGCCAGTGTATTACATTTTAAGCAAATTAAAAAGTCAATGTGAGAAAAGGTCTAACAATAGTCGCGACCGAAGTAACACTGCAGTGTTCCGCACTGTTTACAAAACAATCTGGTGGTCATGGGCGTCATTAAATATTTAACTTGTGATTAATTTTAGGCGAGTAAAACCAAAAGGGAAAATACTTAGTACGTTTAATTATTTAGTTCAGCCAACACTGCAACACTGGAACACAAGACAAAGTCTAAGCATAGAAGGCACAACATGACACTAATCTCCATGTTGCTGCCTTGTGGGCACTAAAACAAAGACACTATGCGTACGGTGTATGAAACACAGATATTACAATGAGACTCACCCTTTTTCTCCCGAAGAATCTAAGTCAAAAATAGAAATGATATTTAGTTTCTACGTGAATGTTACCTGGTTGTAGAGAGCACACACATGTAGGGCGGTGTTTCCAGATGCATTCTGGGCACTCATTTCAGCTCCATAGAACAGCAGATGTTCCAAGTGCTGGACGTGGCCATAGCGGCATGCCTAAAATGACAAATTAATAAACTTACTCTTCCTGCTCGGTGTTTATGAGAAAATAATGTCCAATCGGCTTGACGTGCAGATGATAAATGAGGTGTCCTACAGAATGACATGAAGGAACCACATTGGATTTTACCTAGGAGTGCAATAAGTATGATGAGCTTGGCTATGATCAAAGTTTAATTAAACAATGGGGAGCTGGGCTGCAGCCAGCATCCGTTCCTGTCCTTTCCTTGTCATAATTGAGATTTTACTGTGGCCCAGATTTTTTACTTGCTGTATAAAACATCTGAGACAACAGTTTTGTTACCGCTGATTCCAGTCTAAGTTTTCAGCAGGCTATTTAAACAGTGGTTGAATACCGTAAATCACAAACCTAAATAATGGTCAAACAAATGACTTATGAGCACAATCTTGCCTTTTCTAGTTTGTTTCTTTTCCTACATATTCCCCACCTTTAATCTGTGATGATTGCTCAGTCTACAGGGATGAAAGATATTGCAAACCAGTCCTGAAGCAACTCCTGCCTTCCTCTTAGTTATATCTTACAGGAATTCCTCTTCACTCACAACAACAGTCTCTAAAAGGAGAGGGAAATCTTGTTTGTACCACCTGAGGCTAAATGTAAATGTGTGAAGACATTCTGGTAGGATATTCTCTGCATTGCTGCTGCTGAACCTAACTTGGAGCAATATGTTTTTCATCTTTCTTCTACTTTTCAGTTTTGTCCTTTGTCATTCAGATGGAAGAAAATAGCTCTCCCCAGCAATTGTTCTCTCCCTCCTGTGTTTGTCTCACTGGAGTGCATTGAATAAATGAGAGACCACAACAATGGTGCTGGGATTGTTATCAGCTTTCTGCTGCATACTCTACTGTAGACAATATATACTTAGAGACGGCTAATGCTGAAAGAACTAGAAAATCAAACATACAGCAAAGAGCAGACCTTGAAAAGGCATACGTTGATTAAACTACCTTTGAGTGAAAGATAGCGGGGTTATTTGACAATGCAATGTCAGTTTGGATATTACTAGCAGTACTTATTTAAAAAAAATCCAGGCAATATCAAAGTCAAAATATAATACCGATGGCTTGTGAGCTGCATTGATGAAGAGGGTGAAGAACTGATTACAGCCTTAAATGTTCGTTGTTATTTATTGTCAGATAGTATAAAATTATTGTGTAAATCATTCTGCTCCCTGGTGTATGAATGAAGTCCACTTTATCCTATTAAATGTTTTTTTGTTTTTTATTTTGAGGTTTGATTTCTAATTGTCTTCCTTTTTTTGTTTTGTTGTTGTTGTTTTTCTTGTCCAATGTAATGTTGCTTAATGGTTTAAAATGCTATTTCAAATTATACAAGAATAAAGAAGAAAATTGACATTTGGCAGAGCATATTTGTGTAGTCTAAATAAATTCTGGTTTTATTAAAAGGTTAGTTAATTTTAGTAATTCAATTAAAGAGCGAAACCTTTATTTTGTATTTTTAGTTTGTAATTTGTCAGTTTTTGGCAGCCTTACATTGTTGGCTTTAGTGTCTCTCATCTTGCCATTGCCTGTAGGTTGTCAGTGGGGTTTAGGTCCTATGAGTTTGCTGTCCTCTCAAGCACAGAGATGCCATGATCATTAAGGCAGGTAACGGTAATTTGGCGATGTGGGACGATGCTAAGTCCTGCTGATAAATAATGAATGCAATAATACCTGAAGTGATCTAATATTTCCTGGTAGTTGGCTGCACTGATCTGAGCTTGAGCAAAACAAAGCGTGACCAAAGATCACATGGCTCCCCAAATTAAGACTGACTGTGGAAACATCACTGGATCATGATTAGGTTGGATTCTATTTATCCAAATTATATAAAAAACAGGAGCTCAAACGACTGAGCAACAGTCCAGTCCTATTTCTCCTCATCCTAGGCAAGATGCTTCAAATGTTGTCTCTTGTTCAGAAATGGCTTAACACCTGGAGTTGGACGATTTTAGGATTCCTCTCTGTGTGATGCCTCTTAAAGTACTTACTGCATCTCAAGTCCACACCTTTTTAGTCTCCCCCGAGCTTTAAAATGAGCTTTTCTTCACAATCACCTAAGGCTGTGGTTATTCCAATTGGTTCGCCACTCTTTTTCACCACGTTTTTCCTTCCACTTAACTTTCCATTAATATGCTCGGCTATGCTCAGAGACTCCTTGTGGATGTTATTGATAAACTAAATATATGACTTTGTACAGAAAATATATATCATATGAGTCTCCCTGAAAAGAAATTCATGATAATCTAATTTATTGATGTGCACCTGTATTTCTTAATAAAACATTGGCTTCAGTCACCTGTTACTAACACAAAATGTCATCATTCAGCATTTTCTCCTGTATTTTTTAATGCTATTCAACAACAGTGTCTGTAACAGATGTGATGACCTCTATAACAGTATGGGTTCAATAGCAGCAAAAGAGCTTTCAGATTTTTTAGTATGCTTTCGTCACCAGTCAATTATAAGGGGAAAACAGAACAGAAATACTGTAAAGGCACAGTAATCTTTAATGAGCAGGTTATGCCTTAAGGCAGCATGAGGGGAAAATGCACAGAATTTGCTGGGTTTGCTCTTAGTAGTCTAGAAAATATTTACTGCAAAACACACCAACCTTATGATTTGGACTGGAAGGAAATGACTTGGATTTGTCCCCGGTGACAGCAGAAGAATTAATTTTGTAAGAAACTCTGGAAATGTCTACTTTCTTTTTACTTCTGCTACTGCTTAAACATACACGAAAATACAGCTTTAAACACATTGGTTGTGGTCATTTAATAGGATTTGTTTAAAAAGAACACGTGTTTTAAGCCAATGCGACATGTGACTGGTTGCCAGCTAATAAATGACAGGACAATGGCTGATTCTTGCCGAGACTGCTGGGTCTCTGCCCCGCTCATAGGTGCTGTAATTGCTTCTTTATGAAGAGAAGAACCCTGTGCCACCTTGTCATTGAGGCTTTAGCACCATGTAAGAAAGTCAGTGATGCTTCATT
Organism: Fundulus heteroclitus; assembly: GCF_011125445.2. NCBI lineage: Eukaryota > Metazoa > Chordata > Actinopteri > Cyprinodontiformes > Fundulidae > Fundulus > Fundulus heteroclitus. The sequence continues at coordinate 943,089 of NW_023397395.1, read as the reverse complement.
TAACCACCAGGATGAGCCCTGATTTATGGGATTTTACTGCCATCACTTTGCTGTTGCAGCCACACGGTTAATTACGGTCAAGGTGAATCTTTGGGTCAAGCTCTTGCTCAGCTGTTTTGGAAATTTGCAAGAGTTGAATTTCTTATGGAGACGATTTTCCAATCAGACGAGATTACCTTCTTTTCAGCGAATAACAAATTATACAAATGAAACTTTTTGAAACTGAGTGCTACTTCATTGGTACTTAGTCATACGAAGGGCTACCTGTGCTGACCTTTGAACTAGAAGAATGAGAGCTCACCTTAAAGTTATGTAATATAAGCATTTTTTAATGCTTTTGTTAATTTTTAAATCTATGTAATTCTAAGTATGATTAAAAAGGAAGAGAAACAGAATAAAAACAATATTTTAGATGCAGCTCACTAGAGGGCAGGCTTGAGGGTACCACATTTGGTCCTTGGAGGCTACGGGCACCATGTTGGGGACCTCTAGTTTAGAGTATGCATCTAACAGGTCCAAGAGAGGTGAATGTTGGCATTATGTAGAGTTATTGGAGACCCTACTTCCATCATAGCTGCTATGTGCCTTGCAGAGCCATTTTTGTCTGTGTCTCGTTCCCTGCCTAAGAAGTGCTGAAGAGGAGGCCAACCAATAAACTCCAGCCTGCACTGGATGATTAGGAATTTGAACTGGTCTATCACCTTTTGAAGTCTTCAGTTACGGGAATGTACCCAGCTTGTTAAGTCTTCCTCTTCTCTCTGTTGGCGCCTAGCCTGTGTTAAACGAATGTTAAAATGTTCACATATTTTTTACAGCCTTACAAATGCCAATCAATTTACATGCTCAGCACCTGCAGAACCCAGGGTGTACTTTCTTTTTACTGTGACCATATCTGTACTGTTTGCTAAACTGTCAAAAGAAAACGGAATAGAAAATGCAGGTTTTCTATAGAGAAGATGCATTTCTACTGTTCAGCGCTGTACAGTCTACACATTTCGATAAGTTCGATTTAAATAGGTGATTATTCATCTGAGCGGACCTGCCTATTTTATGTGACCATCATGACCTTGTAATTATAATTATAATTGTAGTTATAATCATCAAGTTATAATTATCCCTGGGTACAATTATGACCACTCACCTCTCCCTGAAAACAATATGACAGTGTGTGTTTGTCCGCCTAATTGACATATGTTGGTGGTGGTGGTGGTGTGTGTGTGTGTGTGTGTGTGCATGTCCTCAAATGAGCAACTTCTGTCCTTTGAGTAGAGTTGACATTAGCAATTAAAATGTTGGCAAAATAACCAAAATAAAGAATTACACCGACTACACAGAGTGCAGGTCCTCATTAATCTATGCTAAGGCGATGACTGAACACAGCAGGTCTGGGAAAGCCAAAATGTCAAAAACTAAATTAAACATTTAACAGAAAATTAGCCTCACAATATTATCTATTCTCATATACCCACAAAAAGAAAAGAAATGCTGGAGATGAGCGACCTCCTCGTAGATGGTAAAAGTAGATCTTTGAAAAGTTGCAATTTGTCTTCTGAGATTTTGTCTACCAGATGCTATATTGGACTTTATCGCAGCAGTTCTCAGAATTTAAGTTTGCCCTTATATCTTGAGGTTGCTTTCTATTTTTATATATGTAATTGAAGAGAAAGATTAAAGACCTAAAATTTGTTTCTTGCTGATGTCTTTGCATAACCACTGTGTGATTGGGATATTTAATCTGTAATACAAAAGGAAAACTAGAAATGTTACATCAATAAATAAGGCTGTAAAGCATCTTTGCCCTTTAAATAGTATTTTATGCCCTTCTCGATTTTCAGGCTCAAGCATAATTTTGTTTTACTAATAAGCTTACTTGACAAGTGCCCCGTTTTCCTAGTTGTTTCATTAAAAGTCAGGAATACCTTTCTTTGGTAGTTCCAAATGAGACTTGCGATTTAGTTACAGGGAACTCCGCTAAATAAAAAACGTTACATCCACACGTCAAACAAAGAGCAGAGACTTCCAAACTACCTTAAATTGAACTTTGAAAACCAAGCAATTTCTTTCCTGCAAACCATCCATCAAAGCTGTGTATGTCACCATGTGTTACCTGGTGTATCTCCTGCCAGCCATTCTCATCCTCACAGCTGACCTGTGCGTGGTCGTGCAGCAACAGTTCGCAGCAGTAGGGGTCTCCTCCAACCATTGCACTGTGGTAGAGAGGAGTAAGACCCCTGCTGTCTTTATAGTCAGGTGAAGCACCCAAGTCCAACAGTGTCTGCAGGCAAAGTTTTAGTTTTAATGTTTTAAGTTCTCAGTTAAATCATGATTTAGTCCATGCAGTTTAAAAACCAAAGAAAGCCACAGACAAATTGTGTCAAAGTCGCATTACAACCACATTGTTAAAAATACTATTTGGGTTTAATGTGATAGACCATCACAAAGTAACACATAACTTTGAAGTGGACAAAAGCAGATTCACTGTTTGAATTGTTTATTAATAAAGACTGAAAAAGTGTGGCATGCATGTGTATTCAGTTTATTTCAAATCATATACCTCTGAATACAATGCAGTGCAAACAACTGTCTATAGAAGTAAGAAAGGAATTGATCTGCATATAATTTACTCTTGGTGTCAACGCAGCAGTTCTGTGAAGGACTAAGAGGTTTGTTGGAGAACATTAGAGAACAAACAGCATCATGAAGACCAAGGAACACAGCAGACGGCTCAAGGTGAAGAAAAGTTTAAACCTGGGTCGGTTCTGAAACTGTATCCCAAGCTTTGAACATGTCAAAGGATGCTCTTGAATCCATACAGGAGAGCACAAATCAGAGAAGCCACTAAGAGGCCCATGGTTATTTGGAGGAGCTGCAGAGATTCCTGACTCGGTTGGGAGGCTCAGACATTTGGGTAAAGATTCTCTTGTCACCTAAGACCCAAATGAAAACTATTGGCCTTCATGCAAAATGCAAAGTGAGGAAAAAAACTAACGATGCACACTGTGGTGCCATCATCATGCTGTGGGGATACTTTTCTTTATCGTGGCTAGGCAAACCATTTAATGGGAAAATCGATACTTGCACCTTAAGGCAAGACAGTGGCCGTAGACATATAGCCAGAGTTACAATGGAATACACACGCAGACCACATTTTTCACGTTTTTTGGAAAGATTTTAAACAGTGTTTCATTTTCCTTCAATTTAACAACTCCACACTACCATGTGATGGTATATCACATGCAATTCTACAAGATGCATGAAGTATTGTTGCTGTAATGTGACACAATGTTTAAAGGTTTAAAGATATAGATACTTTCACCCAACAGCCCCAACACTTTATGCATATTTCATAACCCATTGGTATTAAATGTTTGGGTAATGGTTATGAGTGAATACAAAACATTCCAGTTCAACCGATTCTGAACCAAGAAAACAATTGCATGATTCATAAAACCCCTCCACACATACAAGGCCACTGGATGGTTATGCCAGTCCATTCAAAGAGGGCATACTAAGCCTCACTTATTGAGTAATTGCTCAAGCATCCTATGAGCTCATTGCTCAAGCACCTGCACTGACAGGTTATCAGTCCCTGTTTTCATGAATTTCTTCTCAAAGGGAAAGACTGGAAGCAACAAAATCTGACCAAAGACATACAAGCAGAAGAGTCAGCGCGAACATGCTCCTTTGTGTAATGTACTTACTATAAGTGCAGTGTGGTTCTTGCTGCGCACAGCCTTGTGCAAGGCAGTAATGCCATCCTTTGTTCGGAAGTCCAGATGTGCTCCTCCATTTTTAAGCACTTTGATGAGCTCTGAACATCCCTCCAACTGTGCTGCCAGCGATAGTGGGCATTCTGTGAGATCCAAGGCTGAGTAAGCAAACTGTTTTCAAAACTACCATTTTGCCAGTTATACCACTGCACATTCTTGATGAAAAATGGCCTGTAGGAGTCAGCACCCAAAACATTGTAATTAAAGCTATTTATATGTCGTGACTCTACATTTGAATAGCTGCCAGGCTGTGGTAACTGTCACCCTCCTGTCTACCTGACTGGCAGCTTCCTGTTGGTGTTAAACTAAGCTATTTATGTGTTCCCCTCACTTTGGGACTACAGGTCACCCAGCAGGGAAACAACCTCCTTTGTGGTGGGACAAACATTTGAATATACATAAGACGATTAGGAGGAAGAATAATCCAGCTTTCCTCAGCAAGCAGGAGGCTTATTTCAGAAAATCCTTACATGGTCAGATGTGGTGAGGACAGACAGCAAGAGGTAGAAAGTACAATAGAAAAAAGATGAATTAAGGTAGGCAAAGTAGAGCATAACAACTATCTATACCTTTAACTACTGGGTAATATTCCTTTCCTTACCTCCTGTATCGGGATCATGGTAGTTAGGATCCAGGCCTTTTTCCAAGAATCGTGAGACCTTTTCAATGTTCCTCTGCTGCACATACTCCATGAACTTCTTCAAGTTTGCCTAATGGGGAGAGACAAGACAGTAAGGTTAAAGGAAAGATGGGGAAGAGATAGCTGTGATTGGGCAAAGTCAGACTCATGTGGATAAGGATGTTTAATAATGCAGTCCAGAGATGAAAGCTACAGGCGCTGCTCTTTCCATCTGTGTTTGAAGGTTTTATTTCTGTTCTGTCATACCAAGCAAATGGACCAGAAGATATGTAAGCTATAATAAGAGTGAGCAAAAAATAGAGGGTGTAACGGCTGGACAGCATCACTGAATATCCTCTTTTTTTCCTACTTGGGTATTATGTTAAGATCATCCAGCTAATTTCACATGTTGACTGCATATGTAATGATAATAGTTATGTAAAGACTTCTAAGTGATGTCACTGGGTGGTTAGAGTTAAATTCTGCATCATACCATCAGCACAGACTTACATGCAAATCCTATTCGCATAACCTATGTTGTTTTTTTCTGATAATTAAAAATATGCATTGATTTAACAAAAGCTAGAGTAAACCTGTTGACTATATTTGAAAGCTGATGCTGCTGGGAGTGCATGAGCAATGAGACACTCCGAAAGATGAAAACAGGTCAAAAGAAAAATGCATGATACAATTATGAAATTAAAGAAAAACAAATTGTAAAATTCAATTAAATAAAATCTTAAATGAAAATAGGATCTAGAGTTCTTAATCATATTAAGTTTCTTGGAAAAACTAAACTTCAACTAAAACTGACAGAAAACTTTGATTATTTTTTAAATTCTTTCAACGCTTCCCTGCTTTTGTCATTACGTAATATGGATATACAAAGTACATTTGTCACAACTTACTAAAGACATGTAACGTGGCACACCCTTTTCCAAACAGCTACATGCACAAGCAATACAGAAAACAGAATGAAGCGTCCTTCAGACACTCACCATCATAAACTGCCTAATCCAGTCTCTAAAACGTTACCCTTCCGACACGTTCCGAATTTCACACACAAGCCCCGTTTCATCCGGACCGAGTCATCGGCAGCCCGCTTGCCTGTACAAGCCTGCTTCTTGTTCACGCGCATCACACTGACATGCTGTAAGGATCTGGCGACCGCTACACTCACCATCTCCGAGTCAAACTGAGTGAGAGAAATTCACTTTGGCTTTCTCTTTTTTTTCCCCACATGTGCTTTCAGGCAGTTGTTATGGTGATGGGATACAAAGACAGCTCTGGCAGCCAATGTACACATGAGTGGGAAGAGCAATGAGGTTGTGTTTGTGCCCGTGAGTGTGTGAACGACAGCTCTTTGTGTGCCCTGAATAATATCGCGGATAATGCCTTGAAGAGGTTCCTGGGATGATTTACCAATAATCAGGTGGGCCTGATGTGTGTTTTATTGCCTGCTGAACAGAAGGCTGATAAAAGGCTTCTACTTTGTTTTCCTCAGCGAGGGCCTTAATGAACTCTTGATATTTTATGCCTCTAGCTATCTTTCATTGTCTGTAACATACACTGCCAAATGCACTTTTATGCAAAAAACACAAAGAGCGTTTATTTTCAGAAACAGCCAGACAAACTCGCAAATTGCTATTAATTCTGAAATCAAACAAAAAGGATGGCAGGGTGTAATAAATCATATCTGAAAGGGGAAAGTTCTGTTCAGCGTGTGTGCAGTTACAACATACACAACTCAATGCTAATAAATATTAGCAATGAATTGCAAACTTACTCAGAAACTGACACACTGTGGGAGGGAAGGAAGGAAGGAAGGAAGGAAGGAAGGGAGGGAGCAATGTGTTATACAATATGTATGCACTTTTTTGTATTTAAAAGTCCAGTTGCACTGTGCTTACCTCTTAAGTTATGGCTTAACCTTATGTTCTGAAGGAAACATAGCAGGGGGTAGCAGCTTCAGTAAGGAGGCCCAGACGTCCCTCTTCCCAGCCACTAGGGCCAGCACCTCCAGGGGAATCCCAAGGTGTTCTCAGGCCAGCCGAGAGACATAGTTCCTCCAGCGTGTCCTGGGTCTTCTCCAAGTGGGACGTGCCAGAACACCTCACCAGGGAGGCATCCAGGAGGCATCCCAACCAGATGCCCAAGTACCCTCAAATGGCTCCTCTCGATGTGGAGGAACAGCGGCTCTACTCTGAGTCCCCTCCAGATGACTGAGCTCCTCACCCTATCTCTAAGGGAGAGTCCAGACACACTACAGAGAAAACTCATTTCGGCCGCTTGTATCCGGGATCTCGTTCTGTTGGTCATGACCTAAATCACATGTCCGTAGATGAGGGTAGTAACGTAGATCGATCAGTATATCGAGAGCTTTGCCTTTTGGCTCAGCTCTTCACCACAACAGACCGGAACAGTGCCTGCTTCACAGCAGACACCGCACCAATTCACCTGTCGCTCTCCCGCTCCATCTTCCCCTCATTCTTGAACAAGACCCCAAGATACTTAAACTCCTCCACTAGGGGCAGCACATCCTCCCCAACCCGGAGAAGGCACTCCACCCTTTTCCGGCTCAAGACCATGGTCTCGCATTTGGAGGCACTGATTCTCATCCCGGCCGCTTCACACTCGTCCACGAACCGCTCCAGTGAGAGCTGTAGATCACGTCCTGATGAAGCCAATAGGACCACGTCATCCGCGAATAGCAGAGACGTAATCCTAAGGCCATGGAAAATGGATCCCCTCACCACCTTGGCTGCGCCTAGAAATTCTGTCCATAAAAGTTATGAACACAATCAGTGAAAAATGGCAACCTTGGTGGAGTCCATCTCTCACTGGAAACGAGTCTGACTTACTGAAGGCAACTCGGACCAGGCTCTGACACTGGTCATACAGAGACCTAACAGCCCTTATCAAAGGTCCTGGTACATGTAGACTGGTTGGGCAAACTCCCATGCACCCTCCAGGATCCTGCTGAGGGTGCAGAGTTGGTCCAGTGTTCCACGGCCAGGAAGAAAACCACACTGCTCTTCCTGAATCTGAGATTCGACTATCCGACGGACCCTCCTTTCCAGAACCTTGGAGTAGACATTATCAGGGAGGATTATGAGTGTGATTCCTCTGTAGTTGAAACACACCCTCCGGTCCCCTTTTTTAAATAGGGGGACCACCACCCCAGTCTGCCAATCCAGGGGAACTGCCCCCGATGTCCACGCAATGTTGCAGAGTCGCATTAACCAACACAGCCACACAACATCCAGAGCCTTAAAATACTCTGGGCGAATCTCATCCGCCCCTGGAGCCTTGCCACCAAGGGACTTTTTAACCTCAGCACCAGAGATGGGAAAACCCAAACCGGAATCCCCAGGCTCTGCTTCCTCAATGGAAGACGTGTTGGTGGGATTAAGGTCTTCGAAGTATTCCGCCCACCGACTCACGACGTCCCGAAGTCGAGGTCAGCAGCCCACCACCCCCACTATAAACAGTATTGGTACTGCACTGCTTCCCCCTTCTGAGACACCGGTTAGTGGACCAGAGTCGCATCGAAACTGGACGGAAGTCTTTCTCCATGGCCTCTCCGAACTCTTCCCATGCCCGAGTTTTTGCCTCAGTGACCAGCCGAGCTGCCTGCCACTTTGACTGCCGGTACACATCAGCTGCTTCCGGAGTCCCACAGGCCAATAAAGCCCGATAGGACTCCTTCTTTAGCTTGACAGCTTCCCTCACCGCTGGTGTCCATCAGCATGTGTGAGGGTTGCCGCTGCGACATGCACTGACAACCTTGCTGATCATGATCAGGCATCTGCAAACCTTGTTGACCTACTGAGCAAGCAATTCAACATAGCAGGTAAAAATCTAAAAGCAAAAAAAAAAAATAACACAGGTCTTGGTGTAATAAAAGACAGAGTTGCATTCAATCTATCACCTTGCATTTGCATGCCACGGTTCAAATCAATGTAATGTTGAATATGTTCCAGTTGGAGACAATATCTGATTTAAATGTAGCTTAATTCAGTCCAACTATCACACCATTTAATTTACAACAGTCAAACGTCCTGCATAAACAACGTTATTCTCCAGTTGTCTTAGTACTCAAAATTGTTTGAGGATCTAACTTTATTGGGAACAAAATGCATATGCTAAAGAGCAGCCTTGTATCCACATTCGGCATCACAATTCTACAAATTATTCATCTTATTCAACCCATTTCCACCCATGCAAGCTCACAAATTAAGCCAGAGAAAAACCTGGCAATGATGAGCAAATACACCTCCACAGTGTCTCCCTGGCTTGTTGAAATTTCATTCAACCTTTTTGCCAAGTCTGATTCATTAAGGAATTTAAGCTTCCAAATGTACAGTCAATATTTACCTACTAGGTCATTCAACACTGCCTGGATGTTTATATTTTCCAATAATTTCCCACAAGAACAAACTATTTTATTGCATATTATACTTTAACAACAATATCATTATCTGAACTGTACATCAAACAATTCAACACCCTCTGGATACAAATCAAAGGACCAACTCCAAGACGAGCTCATAACTATGAAAAGCTGCTGAAGTTTCTATGGTCTGGAAAGACAGGAGGTATCAGTGAGGTTGTACACTGCAAATAACACTCAGACCATTGATCCCCTTTACACAAGATAGACATGTTGCTGTGATGTCAACAATTATTCAATATGGATGCTTTCTGTTTTGGTTTGGTACAGTCTTTTGGCATGAAGTTAGCTGTCTCTCTCAGTGTGATATGATAATGCAGACAACTTGCAGTTTATCATGGCAGCTTAACATGGGGGTCTTGAGCAAGATGCGAGCATGATGGCTGTGGTGGCCCTATATCCTTTATGACAGGTCATTCACTTGGACAATAAAGATTTGAAGCAGGACTGGTCATCACACTACAGTTGCTACAGGGTTTCCTGGAATCATGTATGGCATTTGCACACCACTTCCTCTCTCACTATAACCCAAAATGATCAGATAATGATCTGAACACATCCCAATCCATGCTCTGGAAGACACTGGGACAACATAAGAAGCAAAATGTTTGTTTAAAAACTGTACTCACTCCTCTCTTTCTCTTCTACCCTAACATACTATGCATGTGCTTTCACATCTGAGTGAGTGTCATCAAAAACTGTGGCCATCTAAAACTGCAAGGATCAATCATTGTCTAAATATGGAGAGTGAATGCACAATACTTCTAATTATTCTAGCTAAAAAATGTATTATAGTCCTCTGTGAACAGTTGTGCTACACTAACAATACACATTTTGATATATTCTGCAACCCTGCTTACAAAATAGAAGCAGTAACAAATGCATTGACTTCTCTGCCTGGTAATCCAGTAACTGCATGACATCCTGTCTAAAACCTCTGAATAAACTGCTGTAGGGTGTCATAACCCACTAACACAGAAATGCAAATCAATCACATTCATTAATGGGCTGGATATCTACCACCCAGTAAGCCAACATATCTGCAGAGAACTATTGTCCACGAGAAAGCACAATTCTGTGCTGACATAAAGTGACTGGTGAGCAAGTCCCTAAAGTTATTTACATTTAAATGAAGACGATTTAATTTCTACCCACAGGTAGTTTAAATTGGAAAGTTACATGATTTTGTCCAGGTTATTGTTCCAAGCAACTTTGATAATTTATAACACAATAATTAATTCATTTACTTTGTGTGTTTTTTCACACAATAATTCCTCCAAAGTAAAATTGATTTTCCATAGGCAGGTCTATGTCTGAAACATAGACTGGGCATCAAACTGACAAAGTCCAAAGAGTTAAAAAAGTGCCTTGTGATAAAAATAAATTCAATGTCACAGTCTAATTAGTGAAATCTAATTTCATTGACATCAACAACAGAACTTGTCCATTTTCATTCTTTTCTCCAGTAATGCTTGAAGATTTTAGTTTAAAATATAAGCCTATGTCTTTCATTTATCCTAAAAAGTATAACATTCAATGATATGTTCAGCTTTTGAAAATACATCATTAAATCACAAATAACCCTCTATGTTCGAGTCTCCCTTAATAGTATAAGGGAACATTAAATATTGAAATAAATAGTGATTTGTTTTATATTGTAATACAGATATCAACTGGTCTAAAAAATATTATCGTGATAGGATTTTTTTTGACGTTGCCCAGCCCTAGTTTCAAGAGCCTTTTTAAATTTGAACAAAAATGAGTTATCAACTAATCTGAATTTTGTTACAACTACACAACTCCCAGTAATGCACCATGTCACAGAATAATATACTGCATTATAAGCCGCTCGCTCCTGAACATTTCATGTTACATCTTTACACCTCCCTTTTCACTTTCCCTCCAATAAACTGTTTTTAATGGTGTCAAAGCTTACCTAGTTTACTCAAAAAGTCCCTCTGAATTCCTGTCAAAGTTCCACCTATTCTTTTAAATTCAACCTGTCATTCTTAGGTGTGGTATGTAACAGGAAGCCATCATATATTCCTAAATTGCATGCAGAACAAAAGGATATGTTGCCGAATTTGTATTTTTTCCCATTCCAAGCCATATTCTGGTAAATGCTCAAACAAAACAAAATTTAAAACCTCAAAGTAATTATCTGAGAAACTGTTGAAAGAAAAAAGACAGACAGGGTTTTCCCAGTCACATTACTAGGTTATACATCACAGCAACTCAATGGAATAAGCCCTCAGATTTTCTTGTAATGATGTTTGCAGGAAACAGGAGATGCCAGAGAATGCATAGATCCAACAGATAAAAATGACACTCTGGTTCCTATGTAATTGTCTTTTGTCTTAATAATGCAAGGAAATCTTGTTTGTCAAATCACGTTAAACCATTTTACAGTACATGTTAGTGGCGATTGCCGATAAAGAAATGTGGGGGGTGGGGGTTGGCACACTGGAGGTCGTAGTTTATAGCACAAGGCAAGGCAAGTTTATTTATATAGCACTTTTTAGTAACAAAATGATTCAAAGTGAAGCACAACAATAAACTCTACTTAAAACAAAACAAGATCTGTCCACAGTCACTTGCTTACTGCTGGACATTTTAGTCAGGTTGATCTGGTCTAAATTCCTTTATCCTCTTTTTTGTCCTCCAGCATAAGCCTTGTGAAATTATTACTTTGTGAATAAATGACGGAATGTTCACTACAAAGTTTTCTCATGTCTTGTTGTCTGACTCTGCTGTTAGCACTGGCATGTTTAAATGACATTTGCGCTTGCACGTCGAAGGTGCCATGGGTGTGACTTTGAATGACAGGTATTGTGAATTAATCTGATTGGAGGAGGGATGACACCAAAAGTGTTGATTGGTCACAGGCCCAGAGAGCTGTGCCCCGAGGAGAATCTTCAGCGATCCAATAGGATGAAGTTACACGGAAGCCAAAATGTTTTAAAGCATGAATACACACTCATCTGTCTGGCATCCCATGGCATAAACAAATATGACTCACACATAAAGATAAACACAGATAAACCCAAAATAGAATGGGAATGCTGACAGATGCATGTTTTTATAAGAACAGATGCAACAATTACTTTTTATTTTGTAATTCATGTTTGCTCTGTCTACACTTTTTTCCAGTTTTAATGGGGGCAGGCCCTAGTGCCCCGTATTGACGCCATCGGTACATGTTATGCACACTATATATTTCATAGTGAATCAGCCCCTCTATTAAGATGGTGGCGTTCAAATGATAAAGATGTTATATACTATTTCTATGACAAAACCTATACTTAGAATTTAGGGATATAAAAGTTGTGCTTTATTCATCGTTTCCAACTGCTGGTGAAGATAATAGATCAGCTGATTATTATATTAATATATTGATAAGCACCCTGTGTTGTTTAAAGCAGCAATATTAAGTGAAGACATTTATATTGGGCCATTTGTTAGCAGGTATACTGAATTAGATAGATCTGATTAGTTAAACTGTGTCCAAGCACTTTGGTTCTTCACAAATAAACAGAATCAAGCAGGAAGAGGAACAAACTTTAACTGGATGGTGACATTCATTACGATGTACAGAAACTAATTAGATAGAAAAAAAAAGGTAAAGTGCAGAAGACAAATGCTATGAAACATTGAGGTGCAGACAGAAAACCAGGAACCACATTTGGACAAGTTTGGCAAAGGAATGGAGAGTTGATTCAGATTCCTATTTACGCAAATTTCCCTGAGCAGCAATTATTCCAATGTCCAACTGGGATTCAGAGCCTTGGACTGTAAAAATGTCTTATAAATATGTCAGACTTTAGGACATATGTAAGGGAAGGATGTTCCTTGACCTAACTTCAAAGAATTAAACAGATGATTCGATGTGTTTAAGAGATGAGGTGTCACACATGAAGCCAGAATTTAGACATCTTGTAATTGAAAGGACTGAGGTGACATGAGGGGTTGATGTAAACACCTCTGAACAACCAAGAAAGGCACTGACAGCACCATAATGGTTGACCTACAAAAGGATAAGCTGACCTCGACCTCGATGCAGGAAAGAGAAATGACGGGCAAACCAGGAGAGCTAATCAGAGAAGATGAGTTGCAGATGAAGGAGAGAGAATAAAAAGCAATATATATATATATATATATATATATATATATATATATATATATATATATATATATATATATATATATATATATATTCCTGAAAGGGGAAATTGTTTTGGTAAAACCATGCAATGTTGAATATATGTTTAGGAAAATATATTGTGGAAATACTCTAAAGAAGAAACTTTTTTTACGAGATGAGAGTTTCTGCTACATGTATTAGATCGTGGCGCAAGGCGAGACTAAAATAAAAGCCGCCACACCTTCAGAATCAATTCAAAAATAGGTTAAAACAATGTATAGCATATGATATAGCACAGCTACTGTATATTTGTGCACTTATTCTAATCATAATCAAAGTTTAAAATTAATTAAAATATCATGAAATGTTAAAATTTGCTTCATTTTGAAAAACCAACACCGTCTGTCTCGCTGCGAAGCGGGCTAGAGTATAAAGCAACTAGTGGTTACTGGGCGCTGCATTGCTCTCAGTAGTGAAGGAGAATTAGAGACGACAATCCGGTGTTGCCGCCTTAACGACTCTGTCACTATATTTCTTTTTGGACCCCTCTTGCAACTTTTATTTAGAAAAGCGACTAGAAACAAATCTACTGACTTTTCTCTGTTTTTGGCAATTCCCTCAGCACTGTCTCACAGGCACAGGCAGGTGCCTTGTCCTGAAAGCCCTGCATGCTGTCAGAGCAAAGAGAGCAGCGAGGAGACCTGCTCTGTTTCCACACTGCAAATGTATAACACAAATATGCTCATGATTCCGCCCTGGATTACAAAGCTGGATATAAATATGATAAATATAGTTTTTAATCTACTCTGTTTTTTTCACAGAAACTCTTGTACTGATTACCTGATTACCACACATCTAGAATCACTTATTCACCTTGTTCAATGTGTGTGCCTCTGATTACAATGTTTTTGATGTGTTTAGATGTTCATAATGTGGATTCAGTGCAATGCATACACATTCATACACTAATTCATAAAGTAATTTTAACTTATGCTGCATTTCAATGAGATTTTAATGACAGCTCAACTCTCAGGCAACATGATTGGAAAAAAGTACATTTTTAAAAAAAATATTTTGTAGTTTGTTTTTACAAAAGGAGAGAGCAAAAAAAAAAAGAAAAAAACAAATAATCGGATTTAGTATAATAAAATCCTAAGATTTTAGAGCCATATCTCACAGCCCTACTACAGGGGAAAACTGAACAAAACTAAAAAGAGTGCAGCCATGAGAAGTGACATTTAGTAGCTAGATGGCTGTTGTCTGCCAACCCATAACTCATTTGTGTAGCCATATAATCAAAGTGTTTTGTGAAAGAGGCCACTGAAACCCCTTTGTCCTGTTTTCTATGTTTGTTAGCGATCCCATGCTCTACTCAAACACTTTATTACCTTTTTATACACACATATATATACACATATACACACACACATATATACATATACACACACACACACATATATATATATATATATATATATATATATATATATATATATATATATATATATATATATACACACACACACACACATACATACATACATACATACATACACATACATACATACATACATACACATACATATATATATATACATATATATATATATATCTATATATATATATATATATATATATATATATATATATATATATATATATATATATATATATACACACACATACATATTCATTCAGGTGCAAAGTAATAATAGCATAAACTATTTTTTGACACTTTCGTTTTATTTACTTCACAAGGTTTGAGGAAAAACATGTAAATTACATTTAGAAAAGCCTCCCGGTCAAACATCCTGTCTTCAAGTACCCCGCAGTCAGAAAGAACTAGACATGCCTAAGCCACTTTTTCACTAATTTGTATCCAGTGAGGACATGGTTGCCTTCTCACTTCAGCTTTTAAAGATGATTACCTGCTCAGGAGGAAAATGTCATTTGAAACCGTCACAGTATGTCACTCCGGACTTCTTAGAAAGGCTCCTCTCAATTTCATGTTGAGTTTTGTACGTATTTTGAAGCAATGGGTGTTGTGGTCTGCAGTAATAACAACGGCAGTAGGGAAGCCTTGCAGAAACACCATTAAGAGTGAAGAAAACAGCATGTTCAAGATTCTAAAATTGATGTTGTGGCTTAAATAATTACTGGTCAGATAGTACAACACAGTAAATCATTGCATCAGTTTGAAGGCTTTAACTTTGTAATGACTGAACTGGAGAACTCGACAATCAGCCGAACACCAAATAGAGTTTATAAAGGTTTATTGTGAGGATGAGTTGTGGCAGCTGAGGCAGGCAGGTATACGTAGGCATGTGAACAGGTGAGCAGAGTTGTCTGTAATTAGTGCAGCAGGTGGATCTGATTAAGAGCAGAGCGGTGGCTGGAAGGAGGCTGAGCTGATTGGATAGTGGCTGGTGGCTGAGAGGTGACAGGCTGAAACTGGAAAAAGTCCAAAAAAACAAAAACCTAAATCATGACAAACCTTTTTGTGTTATTAGACATCTTAAAATGCTGTCACTATCTTGACCCAGAATATCCATGTGAAGACTGAAAGGTAACTAACCTACACAGCTTTCATATCCTAAAGCATAGCTTTCTCGGAGCAGAAGACATAACACGAAAGTCAAGGTTAAAAATATATATAAATTGGAGACTATTCACCTTAGTGAAATGAGAAAAAAAACAGTGCACCCCATGCATGAAGCTGTTTCTGAACCAGAGAGCTCCTTCAGTGAAATACTGCTGCATCCTAGTTGCACAAAGGAGCGTTATTGCAAATACTTCCTTTATAACTGTCACTTCTTCCAACAAACAACCCAGCTGTTATTTTCAGTTGTTTTTTTTAAGTGAATAATATGATGTTTTTTTTTCCAGGAGAATAACTTTTTTGAATTACTCTACTGAGTTACACATTTCTTTTTATGTCAGTATGCTATTTTTTCATTAATTGTATGATATTTTCTTGTGTTGTAAATTTACACCTATGTGCAGTCTCTTATTGGTATTTATTTCATTTTTACAATTGTGTGAAACAGCATGCTTCCATTTGCCTTTTACTTTGCTGTAGGTACACCTGAATATCCCCACTGAGGGCCAAAAAAAAGGATATTTCTAGTCACTTCCCAAAACCGATGGCACTTTCCAATAATTTTGATACTTTTAATCGTGTCCTCATCTGCCTTCATATGGTTATTGCATGTAGTCAAAGTAAAATTTTATTTTTAGAGCAAATTTAAAACAACAATAGTTGACCATGGTGATGCACATGTTATACATAAAAATGTGTCTAAAACGTAAAAAAGTAGAAAAAAACAATGAAACATTACAAAGTAAAACAAGTAGTAGCATAGATCAAATAGGTATAACAATGAGCACAATTGAAACTAAAATGATCTGTTCAACGGGAACTGAAAGCCTAAGTGTAAAAGTCTGTGTGATCTGCAGGTTGTTTCAACAGTTTGGTGCCAACACTGAGAAAGCAGGGCCACCTCTGCTTTGAACCGTGATCCCGGAATGTCTGAAAGTTGGTTTGTGAATAATAAAGCGATGGATGGAGAGTGAAGGTGCAACGGTTCAGACAGATATGAGGGTCGTGTCACTATTAAAAACTAAATCTTAAACTACATGCCAAAATGAACAAGAATCGAGTGCAGAGAGGTCAGCACAGGTGTGATGTGGTCGTAGTGTTCAGTTCTTATCTGAAGGTGTGCAGCAGCATTTTATTACAACTTGCAGCCTCAGAATAGACAATTTATCAATACCAGCATACAGAGCATCACAGTAATTCAGTAATACAGACGCAATGTAATAATAGCACAAATTATTTTTTCAAAGTCCATGTATGATTTCACTTTACTAAGGAGTCTCGACTGGAAAGCGATCTTCTTTACCAATGAGCCGATCATTCTGTTAATTCACAGACATGTACGGCTTTCAATGCACACTGTCTTTGGTAAGCTTTTAATCCATTTGGAAAATTCAGCAAATCAAAATTACAGAGATAGACTGCTTTTATAGAAAAAAAATGTAACAATACATTGAGATTAATTTAGCTATTAATAATTAGTTACTGTAGCTCTTTTTTTAAACTGTCTACATTATTTTTCCCAAAACATAACTTTACTACAGTATTTGACAGCAGCTGATAGGACAAGGTGTGTCTAACAATGCAATGTCAGTAAATAAGTAATTAGTTAAACACAGGAAAATAAAGTCTATTTAGAGACCAAACCGCTTACATTTGGAAAACTAACAAAGATTTCCAAAGAGTGACACAGAACAGCCGAATGGGGGAAATTTACGTGTTTGCTGTGGTTTATTATTGAAGAACCATAGTTGTCCTTGATACTGTGTGGCTATGTTTCAGCTAATGGAAAATCTGTTACTGGACTTTTAGCCTCTTACTGGAGGCTAAAAGTTTTTAGCCTCCAGTAAGAGTTTAGAGATGAGTCTTAATAATGAAGGTCAGATTCATTACACTTGAATCCACTCCATTCAACAACCACAAATTGCACGGAATTCCTTCATTAATTTACAATCTACTACCACATTTTCACCACATGTGAATGTGGGACATTTTATCAGGTCACTTGTAAGTGGCAAGCATTGTGTGAAAGGACCTGCATGAGTTATTTAAAGTTATTTAAATAGAGCGCAACTAATTTGGCTTTTAATAAGCAGAAATGAAGTACTGCTTTTCTTAATACATATTCTGGCAAAGTCTCAAAATCACCTCAAAATGGAAGCGTTCTAATAACTGTAGCTATAAGCTGTTAGCAGCAGCTAATACATGGAGGACATGTTGATTTTATCACATTTATGATACTCTGCAGCTTCCATAGTAGTTATTACGTGCTTAATGGCAAGATCGTTTGTAATTCATTTAGCGCACCACCAGTGTGAAAATCTTACACACTGGGCCTTTAACTTCAAGAAAAAAAAGGGTATGGTATTAGGGCTATTAACATGCCATAATAAGAAAAATTAACACCCTCCTCAATACATTTTTCAGTCTTTACAGTAATTTGCACATTTAAGGGTTTTAGGAGTATGCTAAGATTAACAAAACCTGTCTATTTTATTTTCATCTTTTTGTGTTGTTTTTAACACTTTTTACAATGTGTTTTACTTGTATTAGAGCCCGATAAAGGTGATATCATACACATAATTGACAGAGGTTGTAGAAAGACAGATTTTTTTTTTTACACTTTATTTTCACAGGTATTCTCATTGAGATCCAGATCATTTTCAAGAGAAACCTGTTTTATAAAACAAAACAACAACAAAAAAACAACCATAAAAGCCCACTGAATATAAGTAATCAAAACATTCCACTCAGTTAAATGAGATAATAAAATATGACTTAAAAACAAGAGCAACTTATGATCTGAAATATCCAACCTTAATTGTATAGTGCAGAGAGGCCATTTGGGAACATACATGGCTTTCAATATTAATAAGTAACTAGTATTTACAAATGGCTTATTATACAACAGAAGTAGTAGGAGTACTGGAATGTCCTGGCAGCTCAGACTGAGCAAACTTTAACAAGACTGAATGGACTGTTGTTTTACTGAGAATACATGAATTTAGATGTCCAGTGGTAAAATATAAATAAGTGCATGAACAAAATCAGTTAGCTAACTTCAAGCAAAAGGGGTTGTGCTCTGCACTCCTAAGAGAAAACTAAAAACAGTAAAGGCTAAACAAATACTGAAGCACACCTGAAACAGCAGCAGCCGTAGTCCTGAAGATAGAGGACAGATTAATGGGACACAGTTCAGTTACTAATGGCAACTCAAAGCAGATTCACAGCAGTGTTCCAATTAACTGGCTATGTTAATTACTGTAATCCACTGTAATTACTAAAATCTTTCTAGAAACCTGGGCTTCTAACTTTAATACTTTGTCTTTCTATTAGCCTTGCTAATTGTGGATAATTTATTTTTACTGTCTCGACCAACTCCACACTAAGGAGGGAGAAAACTAAAAACTAAAGGTCGCATCAAGCCCTTGGCTTCACTTCCAATGTAAAACACTTAGATAAACGTTATCCTGACCCCATGTCATTTTTTTTCCAGACACAATGGCTTAATACGGCTTAACACGGCTTTCATGTATGTAGCAAGAGGCTTGTCACAATAAGTTTAGTAACAAGGAGGGGTGAATATTTTATGATAATTTTTCCACACTACTGACTCAGAGGGGCTAAAGACAAACATACACCAAACTTTTTGAGTTTGTAAACATTAAAAAAAAAATTACTCCTTTCCTTTAACTTCGTATGTACGCATTACTGTATGTTCGAGTATGACAATAAACAATACATTGAGGTTTGTGATTGTATCATGTCAAAGCATTAAAAAGTTCAAAGGGTAGAAATAGTCAACAAAATTATTTTTACACTTTGAGAAACTGACATTTGCATTGAGAGAACGACCCTGATAAAGGCCACAAGTTGAAATGTGTCGGTCTGCTAATAATTCAAGTGCTGCTGCAGTCTTCACCTCACCAGAAATGTGACACTTTTTATGCCACACCATGATTTCCATGGAGTCTACATCCATCCATCCATCCATCCATCCATCCATCCATCCATCCATCCATCCATCCACTTTATAAGGCATAGCTAAAATGTTATTGACTAAATATATAGTCACTTGTAAAAAGCTAAAGCACAACAGCCATTTTGGGGCTCCTTTAACATGCACACATATCTGGCTCTTTTATGCCTCTAAATTAATTAGTAGAAACTTTGTCAGCATTGAGTTCTAATATTTTAAGGCACTTTAGAGACAGTGGTGTGAAAAACGCCAAAGACTCAGAACAACTTATTCAATCAATCATTTATGAAAGCTACTTAACATGCACACAAAATGAAACACATATACAATGTGAAACAATCTAAAACCGTTTTATACCCTACCGTATGTCTCATCAACAATCTCCAATCACCTTTTTCCTTTGTGCATTCATGCACCTTATCTGGCACGCTGCCTTCCTGGTCCTCTCTCTATCTACTTCTATTTACAGTTACTTATCTGAAATCTGTAGTCTAATCAGGCAGACCATGACCCTCCACCACCCCATCTCCCGGATGCTTTGCACAAAAGCTGTCCCATTGCAGGGTCACTGCATTTTAATTTGGCAAACAATCTGAGAAAGAAACAATCCAAATACACACAGTTTCAGCAGTAGCGGACTCATGGCCCTACTTTAGGCACATGTACAATAGACCAAATAGAGCCACTGAACTCCCATTTTTAAAATTGCAAACTTGTGTTATTGCGCCGCCATGTTTGACTGAAACAAATCTGATTACTCTCTATAGTCTGATAAAGTAATTTACAAAACCTTTTTTTTTAACTAGCAAGACAAAAATAAACGCTTAATGTCGTACATTTTAGTCCACAACTCACCACCTTCACCTCAAAGTTAGTTTAATCCAACTCACCAAATAATGTTGCTTTGTCTCACTGTGAACTCTTCAACAGGGAAGTTTAAATCCACTCAGAAGTGAACAAATTCTCAGCTCAGCTTTGCAAGTGTCACGCCAGTGCTGCATCTCTATCAGTTGCCATAAATGAAATAAAGTAGACGTGAAAACGTTTCAAGGGATTGCAGTTGCAGACTTGTAACCTATCTGTAACAGAGCTGTCCAATTTAACTGTTGCTTCACACCACTCTTACAAACAGCTAGAAACAGCATCCCAGGGACTGGTTTGAAACCAAATGTAGCTGTAAACTCCTCAAACGGGCTTAATAATAAGCATATAACTAATACAGCAAAAGAATGAAGATTTCCATATTTTTGAATTTTGTTCCCCCATTTTAAAACATATTCAGGCACTGCTCTCCCTACTTATGCACATGCATGGCCTTGTTTAGTTATGCATATTTAGAAACCACATTTTGTAATAGTGATTAAAAAAACCATGACTGATTTAAATATTCAAAATATTAGAATATATTTTCGACAAGGCTTGTTATTTAATTAATGAGCCTCATCAATTATGTACATAATCAATTAATTTATATAATGGCTTTCACTTGGTGAATTGAGAGAGTGAATTAATTAACTTTTCAATACTATTCTAACTTACTGAATATGACTGTTCAGTGTATCCAAGTCTGCAGGTAGAAATAACAGGAAACCTATAGCTTTATCACAAAGTATTCAAACCAGCACTGACAAAATATGAGGGACATTAAAAAAACATCATACGATACATCTCAAGTGTGTTAAAAAAAAAGACCCTAAAATCAAACAGGGTAAAGCTTGTGAAGTAGAAAAGTCCCTTGTTTATTGTTTTACCTGCATGAGTTAGGTTCTCTATATAAAGTATTACCTTCTTGCTTTGAAGAAAGAAGTAGTCAGCGAGGGGGGGAAAAAACTCAAATGGTTTAGCTTGTTTGATTTGTCACTTTATTCTATAATTCATGGATTTATTGCAGAGTATGAGCATCTAAAAGAATGTTCCTATTAAAAATGCAACACAGTGAGGAGTGGTAGAAACATGGGAAAATGGGGTCACGTGAAGGAAAGTTATGGATGACAGTATCAGAAGACATGGCAAAAGAGAAAAAAAGGGGGTGAAAAGATCAAAGAATCAAACTACAGTACAGCTTTACTCAGTTTATTCACCGTCATGTTTTTTTGGTCCCGCGGTTCATATCTACATACCGTAAGACCTGCATCTGATTGCAAAGTCAGCATTTTTCATGTGGCACACACAGTTAAGCCCAAATTTATTCATACCCTTGCTGAAAGTAAAGGATCACTTCTCCCCTCCCCCCAATACATTGTGAGTGATCGACAGCCCTTTACACCAGTCACAGAAACTGATCAAAGTTTTGTAAGTGAACCTTGTTGTGTACTGGTCTGTAATTATAGTGAGGTGGCTTCATCTGTCTGGCAGGACTGCTGCAACTCTTGTTTCAATATCTAAAAAACTAAATAAAGCAGGACTGAGAGTGCATCCATAATAAGATTGCATATGTCGTAATAGTTGTGATACTTGAGTAAAGAACTAGACGTATATTAAAATGTTCTAATATTGCCATAGGATAGATTGGCCAAAAGGACTTTCAGGTTTTTTTTCCTGTCATTTACTTATAAAAATTTAAAACGATCCTTGATTAACAACCTGCTGATGTGACTGTGTCAGGCTTCAGATTGTTGAACAGCTGATTGTAATCCTTTCATGATTATAAACCAACTCGTTGACAGCTGTACCTACAGAGTCACTGGAAGAAATCTAACACAACAAGAACTAAGCTGGTTGCTATTTACTCGCCAGTCAACAACAGCAACAAGCTAATTCAGCATCTGCCTTGTGACTTCTTTAGTGAGTTCTTTCCAGGAAATAAAAGCCTGATCTGGTCTTTCCACCCATCTGTTCTCCCACTGCCTTCATTTTTTTTCTTGACACCGATTGTTTCCCTGGCTCCAGTCGTTAAATCTGTCAAGATTTATGTTCTTCATAGCAAAATTACTTTTTCAATTGTTTCTTTCATTTTTATTTTTCATTTTATTCAAACTGTTTAAACTTTAAACAATGTAAACATTGGATTCAAATTCAGAAAACTTTGCAAAACTCACAGAGAAATTCAGTTGCAGTTAGACCTGTTACACAGACTAAAAGCTACATAATGCATAATAAATGCATTCAGAAAGCAATAAAACAACATCAACAAGCACAAAGGTTCAACAAAGTCTGCTTGTAAAAAAAAACAAACAAAAAAACAATGCAATTGGGCTTGCAACTCCATGTCTTTGTTTCATTCCCAATAACCATGCATGCATAGCTCAATGCCAAAAGAACTAGCATGAGGGACATTGAAATGAGCACAAAAAAATAAACTATAAAAGTCTTTTCCATCCTCTCACGGGTAACCATTATAGCAGGTTTGCTATTTGCTGTAACATAAGCACAAAACAGAACTGAAGAGTGTCCTGAAGGTTCCCTTTTATTAAATCCTAACCAGGAGACATTTGATATTTAAGATGACTAATGCCCCACTCTTCAACAAAGGAACAACTTTCAAAAGTTGGTCTTTTCAAACTTTTCAAAAACTAAATTTAAGCATTCAGCAGAGGGCTGCTTTTACAATTAAGGTTTTCTTGGGCAGACTACCTTTTGAAAAATAAGACTTGTTTCAAATTTCCATTGCAACTTAAAGAACAATATTAATTAACCTTTTAATTAATAAGATGCCCCAAACCCCAAAAACACTAAAGCTGCTGCATAATACTTATTCTTTGTGCATACTGATGTGCGTTTCATATGTTTTATATCAAAACAATTCTTTGGGTTTTTTAGCTTCTGTTTGGTATGTTTAAAATTAATTAAATCTGAAGCAAGGCAAAAAAAAATTCAAACACGAAATAGTATAACGCTTTAAGCCACCAAAAGACCAATTTATATCATGACGGTGTGAATTTAATCCTAAGGAATAGGATTTGCTCTGAGAGGACTTCTTTGCCTTTAATGCATAGCAGCAAAATAAATTGCTAAGTAATTCAATACTGTACCGTTAGGCCTGGAGATAGACTAACACAGCAAAGCAGCACTGGAGACTTGAGAAGAAAAGTTACTGGGTTTATTTACACACAAGCACACACACACACACACACACACACAAACACACACATCTAAACACACACTTATGGTCTCTCAAACTATTCGCACATACATTGATGATGAATAAGAGCAATAAAAAAACAGACACAAATACACCAATAGCATGTTGTCACTATAGCAACAGCAAACATGATAAACTGTAAATGTTTCTGCATAGCAGGCAATTCCCTTTTACACCTCCCTTGTGAAAGTTTTGGAAAAAACTCTTCCTCTTCTCATAGCTTGCTAGGTTACGGAGTAAGACAAAGTCCTTATCACTAGAATCTTAACCTATTCTAAATAACTTAGAATAATAATGAATTCTTCAGTGCCCCTTTAGTCTTGGGATCCTTTGAAGATTTGTTAGTATTTGTCTTTCCTATTTAGATGCACTATGTGGTTGATTTTTTTTTAGCTGCCTTTACCAAAGACATCAAGTGACAACAGAGATGCCAATACCCTGTCTTTTATATATATTTTTATTATTCTCAGCACGCGTTTTCTGAATAATTGACCAATTTCAAAATTAAAAAGCATTTCATTTTTAGCAACCAAACTTGCCATTTATTACATGTGCCTCCAAAACTGAAAACAAGGGACACATTAAGGTAAAAGGCATAATTAAGGTATCACGTGCCAACAGCGACATTATAAAAGCTAATAAATAAATAAATAAAGCCCTCGCTATGTACAAAAAAATCCTCATTTGTCAATGGTGCAACTCCAAATAACATTAGTGCGACTTTCTATTAAACCCTTTAAAACCTAATCAAAATAGAATAATAGAGACTAAAATGTTCATGTAACATAGACAGCAAATGTAGTTGTTATCTGCATGTATTATTTCTGAGTCTGTCCGTTTTTGATGTTATTTATTGTGACATTAAAAGTTAACTACAGAGTGGACTGGAATGCCCCGCCTCTTGTACAGTGACCGCTGTGGACAGGAACCAGAACCCCGCTGCCCCGTGACCCTCCACGGACAAGCGGGTATAGACAATGAATGGATGGATAACTACACAACTTAATGTGCTTGAAATAGGCAGAAGCAGAACTGTAAAAATCTAATCCATAAAGCCTGCACCTTAACAGATGCATCAGCAATCAATAAGATGAAGGCTCAGGTTCTGAGTTTCCCCAAACATTTATTTGGAGGAAAATGAAGCAGACAGAAAACACGTCTAGGATTGTACAGTGTTTATTCAGCCGCTCAAATAAGTCAGTAGTTTTACCCTTTTTCAGCTTATCAAGAGCATCTTTTGCTCATGCATTGCACTGTGCCTCTGTATTAAATCATGAAATAATGCACACAGTCCAAACAACCCCTTTGTTGTTACCTAGACAGAAGTACTTTAAATCCTTTTGGTTTTCAAAGACTATAACAACCTTCTAATAACCCAGCTGATTCATCTCTAAATTAGATTCTTTATCCTCCATTGTTGTAATGAAAGTAAAGTTAAACACCCACATGCACGTTCTTGTACTTGCAGCTAAGCAAGAAAATGTTTTGCTCATTTTACTAGTAAAGTGATCGCTTTGATATAAAGTGAGGACATTTTATTTTACTGGTAAAGATTGGGGTTAGGGTCGTGGTATGGCCATAGAAAGGCTTGAGAATGAATGAAAGTCTATGGAAGTCAAGGCACGGTCCTCACTTTGCACATTAAACAAGGATGTGCACGCGCGCACAGACACACACACACATACATACACACACACACACACACATACACGCACACACGGGATGGCTAAAGGCTGAACTCAGAGGCTATTCTGTAGTGGTGGTAAGAAAAATTGTTACTTCAACTGAAAAGGTTAAGAACTCAGAACATTTCCACAAACAAATTGTGGCAACTAAAAATATTAATGTCGACAGATTATTATAGTCGACGTCCTTGATTATTTCAACTTGCCATGGCAGCTCTTGCTGATAACTCCCAGAGCATGCATATATATCAGGACTCTTTGTGTGGACAGTGGCTGCTTATTTACACAATTCAAAAATCCAATAATACTAGATAAAAAAACAAAACAAAGCATACACAGTATTAAACTAATTTCATATTGTAATCAGCATCAAATATAAAAGTTCAATTTCTATGACCAAACAAAACATAAACTAGAGATCTAACAAGCAACATCACATGTCATTCCATATGATGCAGATGCTCTGCCATGGCAGTAATAGGCATTTAGAGGAAACCTTATGAATCATTATAAAGGTAAGTGTAGCGTCTAACCTCCGTTGCCCGGTTCCTAGTAGCTCTCTCTGAACGTAACAGCATGATGCCTCCACGGTAATCCTTTTCAGAAGAAACTCAAAAAGATGCTCAGGGTAATATCTGCTATTCTTTCAGATGAAGCGCGGTTTGGTCAGGCAGAACAGTCGAAGCTTTCTGAAACAGTAGACTACAGGCTGGAACAAAACAGAATAAAGCCACAGCCTCTTTCCCACTCAGCAGCACAATGACTAACTCGGAGAGTGCAGGTTTATTGTATAGCACCCCCCAACACGTTGTGGTGTACATGCAGGAATAAAACCGTTAGCAACACACAAAGGCCACAGATGGATGATGGATTATCAGAGATAATTACGCTTAATGGATAGCACAAGACGTTTAGTTAACAACCACACGTTTATATTAAAACAATACTGTAATACAAATATAAAAAACAATATGCTTCATAGGTATTCTTTGCATATAGACTGGGTGTCTGGCAGATTGTAAGGTGTGCACTGACCAAGAGTCAGCAAGTTTTCTTTTTCTGTCACAAGGTATGACAACAAAACTAGTGTGTTTCTGTTTGTAAGCAGCATAGTCCGATAGGATGGGGGGGGAATGCATACTGTCATCAGAATCAAAGAGTCCAGAGAATGAAAAAGCTGAATCAGGCCCAGTCATGTGCTTTCAAACTGACACTAGGGCAGAGACGCAGACAGCAGGGGGACAGAGCTGCAGGATAAAACACAACCAAAAGAATCTGTGCTGAACTGGATTCCAGCCAAGTAGAACTTAAGTCAAAATAAAGCTGAAAACACAGGAACAAAGACCGTTCTTTGTGTTTTGAACCCTGATGGCAAACATCCCTTTAGGCGACAGAGAGGGCAGCCAGCGCACTCCAGGCTCAGATGAGAGTTGTGTGGGTAGCTTGTTCATGGGGACTGATGACTATTAGTACTCTATTGTACTTCCTGCCCGTGAAATCTGATTTAACATTCATCTATTCATACAGACTTACCCACAACAGTTTATCTACAGTTGGTAGGATGTGTTTTCTTTCTAATGTGAAATCATCTAAACAAACTCTTACATCTAGGCCACATGGATGGACGGATGAACGGACGATCAGTGCTGAATATCTTACCTCTCAGATTTGCTGGTGATCTCTTTGGCAGAGAACTGTGTTAAACATGACAGGGAGCCAGTATAGTGATTTAAGGATAGGTTCTATGATCCATTTTCCTGCCTTTGGTCACTGCTTTGGCAGAAACTTTTTGGATGTAACCTAAATCTAACCAACTAAAAACAAAATCATGCAAGTTTTTGTGGTGTAATGTTTTAATAGGAAAACCTTAACTTAATGATATTTTTAAGATAGCAATTGCCTCATTTAGTAGCAGGCTTTTCATAGTTAGTGGAATTAAGTCCTGAATCCATAACGACAGTTCTTGCATGCTCTTGTTACAAATTTTTTGATGAAGACCTGAACAGCGGCTGGACACCAGTGGATGCATAATGAAGTTTTGAAATGAAGGATTTAATAATGGAAGACTTACAAAACACGAGGAGAACAGGAACCAGGGAAACAGCAACAGCAGAATCTAGCACACAATGACCAAGACTAAGAGACATAACTTCTGTGGAGATGCGATGAGCATTACGGAAACCTGATGAGCACAATGAACAAAATGCAGAGCAGCTGAGGGAAATTCTAAGTAGGGAACTGAATAAAGTCAACATATTAGGCACTAGAGAAAATGCTAAGTTTTTAAAGCACAATGAGATTACTTTATTTTCTAAAGTAAAAACAACAATAGAGGCCCAATTCATACATGCTGAAAATAGACAGAACTTACTTTGTGTATTATAAACAGCCTAGAGCTATAATTTCTAGATGGCCTGGTTTCAGACCATACGCAACAAAACAGAATCAATTGCACTTTTTGTAATCCATTTCATCCCTCTCTCACTCGTTCACTCTCTCTTTTTCGTCCATCACTCACATACTTTAAGTGAAATATTAATGAGAAGTGGAAGTGGAACGATGGATAGGGGGTGTGGCAACAACTTGTCACAGAAAATCTTTGAGATTTTATTGAAACTAGGTCAAAACCTAATGATAAAATCCCATTTTGCACATCATTTATTTAAAATGTCTGTTAGATAAACTCAAATCATTTGTAAGACAAAATGAAACAAGAGAAATGACATGGAGATTAGCTCAAACTTTTAACAGCCTATAAATTCTGTATGTACAGAATCAATAATTGACTTGATGTGGAGATTGCAACATAAACAAGGCGGGAAAACTGCGCAGTAGCTCATGTCAAACATTTTGCAGGACATACCCTTGACAGATACCTCCTACTGATCTCTCACAAACAGAATGATGGCTTTGGTGCTTCAGTAACTGCTACATTTTATTTAAAAACATAAAAGGAGGGCTAATAAATCGTCTACTTGTGCCATAGCTATGGCATGAGCACCAGCATCTTGTAGCTCACGGTGAACGCATATTTTATCAATAAACCTCAGCAGCGACACGAAGAAAAAATGTGACACACTTTCAACAGCGAGGACTAAAGACCAATAGGTAACTTTACTTTTAGAGATATGCTTTGTCTTACACACACATTCAGGTCCATTTTTCAGCTGTGCTGTTTTGCCACAAACTTAAATGACATACATACAGAGAACCACCTTGGCCTTGCTTCCTCAGAAACACAAAAGCATACCACTGTCACTCACATTGAGCACAACTAGACACCCATCCCAAGATCCTGCAACATAACAGACCCTCACAAACAGGTAAAAGAAAAGAAAAACAACACACATACACATGCGTCGAATGCAGAAAACCCAGAATAGCTGAACCAGGGCAGAGGGAAACATTAACATTCAGTCAGGGTTTGAGATAAGGCTGCACCAGTTCCTCACACATCCAACATGCAGCAGAGCATAACAACAGAACGAAAGCCAAGGAGAGGGGAAGTGAGCGAGAGAGGAAACGCTTAGGCAGGTAGTCAGGGATGGATTGAGGAGTGTCTGTGAATGACTGGAGTATGAGAGTATATCGCAAAAGGGAGGGAAAGGTGTGTTTCCACCACAGTCACTGTGTAAAGTAAATAAAGAAGATGATGAGATCAGTCGGGGTACCTTACTATTGAGCCTGGCCTTCCTGGCTTCTTCTCTTTTTCTATCCTTTGTCTCCACTTGTCGTCTTCTTCCAAGAACAGATCCCATCTCCCACACACATGGGCACGCTTCCCCGTCACACACGAAGTCCAGTGGGTCAGCTAGCCACTAAATCCTCCACACGGCCATATCCAGCCCACCCCCCCTCCCCTCCCCGCCGTCCAACCTTCCTCCACTCTCTTCTTCTCCTCGTTCACCACCTTCCGTCTTGTCAAAGTGACACGTGCAGACTCACATGGTCACTCACACAGACAGTCACCGCGACATACTCACTGACTCCTGTTCAAACACAGACAGATAGAGTGTTGGTAAAGTGTGATTGTACTGGAGAGCACGCTTACTGAGAGAGAGTAAGAGAGAGAGAGAGAGAGAGAGAGAGAGAGAGAGAGAGAGAGATGAGAAAGAGAGGGAGTTACAGGGGGAGGGAGAGAAAACACAGGGAGGAGAGAAAGAGTAAGAAAGCGAGAGGGACAACCATCCAGATGAGAAAATAAATGAAAAGTCTGGAGAAGGAGGAAATAAAATAAGTAAATGTCAAGCAAAACGACAAAGAAATGTTTCTTGATGATGTGTTCATATATACAAATGTGCTTTTGTGCAAATTCCATTTAAACTTCATTAGTTGCTGTTGCAATAACCCTGTGCAGGCTCCGCATAAATGCACAGTGAAATCTGGAATCTCAAAACAGCATCCACAATGAGCTACATCCTTCATGTAGTTTTATTAACTAATGCAAAATAATGCATGGCCTCTCATTCATAAATACGGCTATGAACAGAACCTCAGTGCAGGAGGAATCCCATTACTCCGCTGAGCAGTCTTTTATGAATCGCTCTTTCACTCGATGCAATACCACAGACGTTTGCATGTTTCAGCTTGTGAAAAACAAGTTATTTTATTATTCAAAGCAAACACATCTTATTATACTTTTACTGTGATTTTGAAAGACATCACTAAAAAAAACACGATTACAATTGGAGTTTATGAAACGATATCTATTGCCACATTATCAAATAGTGCCCTACTAAATGCTCTCCAACAACACTTCTTTCAAGTTTCCCCAACTTCCTTTAATCACTATAACCTACAACTCTTGGCCACTTTACTAGGTACACACCACTAGTATCAAGCAGTTGCTACATATTTGCTACGTTCCAAAGGTGCTCCATTGGGCTGAGATCTGGTTACTAAAAGGCACTGTAGTAATCTTATTGTAGCGTTCAATAAACCGGTTTGGGATTGATTATTTTAGCGTCGTAAAATTGTTTATTATTCTACTCAACATAGCCTTAAAAAGATATATATATTGTGGGATAAAGAGAGGAACAAGGTCAGCAGCAATATTCACGTAACATTTAAACAATGTTCAGTTGAAATTAAGGGGCTCAAAGTGTGTAAACATTGCCCACAGCATTATACCACCTCTACTCTATGTCCATGTTGTTTACTAACATGTCTGACCCCACCACCTGCATACCATAACTGAAACTGATCAGAGTAAGCAGCATTTGTCCAATCTGCTATCCAAATTTGATCAACCTGTTGTACTTTTCCGTTTTTAGCTGATAGGAGTGGCACCCATAAGTGTGCTCTGCTGCGGTAGCCTATCTGCTTTATTGCGGTTCTGTGATTTCAGAGATTGCATTTTGCTTATCTTCAACATTTTTAGAACCTCTGGTGCCTTGCCATCGTCTACGGTTTGCCATGCCCATTCTCCTCTGACCTTTGCCAACAACAAAAGCATTTCCATCCACTCAACTGCAGCTAACTGGATACTTTGCCTTTCTCTGTAGGCCAGAAGGGTGATTTTTGCATAAAACTCTCAGCAGATCCATAATTTATGATCTATTGTGATCCCAAATCGAACCTGGCATTGTTGCTTTTACAACTACACCATGTTCACTTCAACGATATTCTTATTCTAGAAAGTAATTTTTACGCATCTAGAAGATGAAGTCCATTAGGTTGTTGACATGTGACTGGCTGATTTATATTTTTTGTTACTTTCTTTACGCGCCCTCCTGCCAGACTAAGCGTCGAACCTAATGCGCTAGCTGTTATTAGCTCGTACAGCGTTCGGCCGGCACCCCTTCTTCGAGCATGACTCAACGCTCTGCATACTTCCCCCGTTCCTCAACATCCCCCCGCTCCACAGTTACACTCGCGAACCACCCGCAACCCACCACGACACCTACCGCCAGGATTACCCCATTTTCTTGGGGAGACCCTGAGTATACCCAATTGAGGTAGTCAGTGATAGTATACATCAGTGTTGTGTGTTATTTCACAAAACGTTTAAGTAAACCACAAATAAAATGCAGTTTTTCCAGGGCTGTTTCATAGCATTCATGACCACATTATAAAATAGTCTCTATTACTGTTTTGTCTCAAGCTTCCCTAAGCACCAACTTCCCTTACAATCACCATAGCTTTGTTTCTTTAGGAAGGATAAAGGTTATACCTTTAAAATCATTCACAAATCACTGAGTGAGTTTGAATCCTTTTCATAAAATAATGCATACATATTGTCACTTTTGACATAGTTCTGAAAATGACTCACTTGGCAGGCCTGCCTACATGATTAGCAATACAACCACTTATACACATGCCCTCTGTTGTCTCCGAAAGTATCCTATGGAAATATTCCACAAAGTTACCATGCATGGTTAACCAGGACAGTATTAGTGAGACGAGGTCTGGTTCAGTCATGCAAAGAAAAAAAAAAAAAAGGGAAATTCCTATCAACTATGACCTAATTTTAAACTTTAGCCTGAAGCTAATGAACGCCATGGTGGCAAACTAGGCTAATGCTTCACCTCTGACTTACATGGCGGCATATTGTGGGATGAGCAGTGAGCATAGCGCCTGCCATGGCTGCTTGCAAAATGTTTTCACATTTGACTTTTTATGTTATTGTGCAAAAATAAAATTTACTCTTTAGAAAAAAAACAGAGAGGGAAACATGTTACAGCGGGCATGCTTAGTAAAACAATCTTTGCTAATTTTAATGTTGTAAAATTAGTAAAGCCCTTAGCAAGAACTGCAGATCTGAAACATGCATGATTTATGACAACTGCAAGAAAGTTCTCCATCATTTTCACTATCAGCTTTGCAGGGAATTACAGATTCGACTAAGTCTGCAGATTCAATGCTGATCTAAATCCTTATTCAACTTCCACACAGTCTCCAAACAAAAAAAAAAAACACTATTGTTTTCTCTGGTATCTGTTGACTGATTGTCACTGTAATCTACTTTGAAGAAAGGCTTTCCTGGATAACTTCTTAATAATACATGATTATCTCGTACAACACTGTGCATTAAGTAAGTAATTCACTCTGCAGGACAGTATCGGATGTGTGGATATTCTGAAATTTTTTAGAAGGGTCAACAACACGAACTTTTATCCGAACACATGATTATGTGGGGCTGCACGGGGGTCCAGTTGGGAGCACTTCTGCCTTGTAGCGAGAATTTTCAAATCCTGGCCTCAGGTCTTTCTGTATGGAGTTTGCATATTCTCCCTGTTTGCATGTGTGTGTTCTCTCTCTCAGTACTTCACCTTCCTCCTACAGTCCAAAAACATTACTGTAAGGTTAACTGGCCTCTCTAAATTTCCCTAGTGAGCATGTGTGTGTGAGTGTGTTCATGGTGGTTTGTCCTGCGTGTCTCTGTGTTGCCCTGTGATGGACTGGCGACCTGTCCAGGGTGAACCCCGCTAAACGGACAGTAGATGGATGGATGGACGGATGGATGATTCACTTTCTACGTGAAATCCCCGCTGGCAATAAGTGATTCACTTTGTGTATGTCACTTCAGTGTCGCTCACTCACTCTTTGACAAATCAAAGTAGAACAGGAGAAGACAGAAGCAGGTCTCACCAGAATGGTTAGACTAGAGCAATATTTGAGAGCATGACTCATCCCTTTATTGCTCATTGCTGTTCTATCCCCATCTCATTGAGCATTTCTCACTCCGTTCCTCACTGAATCCTTTATCTGAAGTGCACAGCACAGATTCACCGGTCAGGAATATACAAAGAGGAAATCACTCATCTGATCAGTCATTTTTGAATAATTCATCATTGTCCAGATCATGTCTCAGTCTGTTAAAGCTCTTAGCAAGTCTGTTGTCACAAAGTCCACAGATTCTCTGATATTGATCACATGTTTTGACATGTTACTGATTTAAACAACTTAATAATTATAAACAAAAGCACACGTGTACAAACTGAAAAGCTTAACAATTGTACACTTCTGCAGTGACACTTTTTTTATTTTAATATTGTTAAAATTATAACCTGAGACAATGAAGTATGTTTTATTTGAATTAGTTTGTCTGAATTGAGCAGAAATAAAAGGTTGTTGTGTGCAGAAAAGGGGCAGTAAGTGTTGGAGTCCAAAAACGAAAAAAATAAAAAAATAACACGCCTTATACTATTTTAAAAACAACTCATATGTTGTTTACACAAGCCTTTTTTGTAAAATCAATAAACCTCACCTCACAAATTATTAGAAGGAAAAATGTCATTGATCTGCAGACAGTAGGAGGGAAGTTATTATGTGTTTAAACTACATTCAGTGCCACTGTATGGCAAAATCACATAACCATTAAAGTGCTACAGGCAGGTTACAACATATCCTCTTTTTGGAGTGGTAAAGATAAAAAAAAAAATCCAAGAGATTTGTATATGTCTTTGTTCATTTGAATATCACAATAATGAATAACACCCTTGAGTGTGTTTTTCATGTTCCTCAAATGCAACCTGAATGCTTCTGAAACTATTGTAAGCGGGGGCATTTTTGTATGTTATGTTTGTGTCCTTTCATTTTGAAACATGGGGCACTCCTGGAGTAGTCGTGGTTACGAGGGGTTGTGTGCTGTTAAACTGTCATGCTGCAGAGATCTGATTAAACTGTGACCAAACTTCAAAGATATTCTGCCTCTCTCATTGTCCCAGAACATTAATGAGCCCTTATAGCTCGCACAACACATTGGTGGCAGTGTTGCTTGGGGTGTTTTTTTTTTTGTTTTTTTTTTCCCTGGTACATGGCACACAAGACAACATGTTGGGAGGAATGCATAGAAGTCCTCTTGCTGGTGTGGATGACAGGGACAAATACAGCCCGATATGGACTGACGATGCGTTTAACATTAAAGTGGAACTGTCGTTTTGTGGAGAGGGTAGTAAGTATTTCTCCACTTGGATCAAGCAGTCTGAGGCTGCCATGCATGCCCAAACCCAAGGGCCAGGAAGAAAACGAGGCTTTTGGACAGAGACAATTACTGCATACTTTTAGACCTGTGTTTCTGCTTGGCCTCGGCTGGCTAATGAGAGTTTGGGGCTTTATGCGAGCGGGCTAGGCTGGCCGTGGGCAAAAGAACACAAAATGATGTCTGCTCCTCATCTGGCTTACACCGAGGGGGCCTACTCTTTCACTTGCGGGGAACACGGATGTACTGTAACGTTAATGCAAAGTGGATGCTCCTTTCACTGTTAAGTGCCTGATGACGGACAGGCAGCAGAGGAATGTGAAGGACGTAAGCCGTGGTGTTCAGGATGGCGGATGGGCTCAAAAGGCGGACTATGAAACAAACGTGGATCAGCGTTTTTAATGTATGTGCGACTATGGTGGTATCAGACACAGACCCACTGCTGAGGATTAACGAACAGGGGTTCGGGGAGAGGACAGTCTCCCCAGGATAGGCAGCATGATGGACATGGATTTAGCCAAAGGGAGTCCCATGGCGACTATCATCTTGTCCTTTCTGAGCTAGACAGAGCCAGGGAAACTATCAGGCTGTAGTTTTGGGAAGCGGACACCAGTTACCAAATCTGGTATAAGTATAATGTTTTTAGGTGTTATCTGGTCATTTTTATTATTGCCCTTCTTGTCATGGAATCAACCTAAAGCCAAACAAAGGTGAATTACTTAAGCCCCATTTACACTACTCTTGTCAAACTGATCCATGCCGAGCTCGGACCAAGCTTGGATCAGTTAACCAAGCCGAGCTTGGTTTTGACGACCGTTTACATTACACATCAAGCTATCTTGGTTCCTCCTCGCCTCCTAGTGACGATCTGCGGTAGTACTGCTCTCTGGGATTGAAGGCGGGACCAAGCAAATCAAAATGGCAGCGCCAGTAACATTCAGGAAGTTATGTTTGGTTATATTATGTTGTTTGTGGAGAGTCAGAAATTTGGTGAATTTACTTGACAGAGTCGGCTTTTGGGAAGTGGATAAGACAAACGAACGTCTAATAAGGATTTACAGATGCAGGAAACAACGACAGACGCTGAGGTTCATCACACTGCTAAGCAGAATCATCACTGGAAATCGTGTGGCACAGTGGGGAAGCTAGTATTTTTTATGAATGTCTGAAATGTTAGCTGACCGCATGAAGATGATGCGTTCTGCTCATGCTCTATTTGTTATTAGAGAACCGGGCCAGAGAAAAACCAGGCCGAGCCCACCCTTGGAACTGGGCTGCATTTAGCGCGGTCCGGTTGTGTCTGGCTCGGTTCAGTTCAGTTTGCGTTCCATTTACACTCGATAGTTATCTCGTTTATCGAGCTCGGACTGGTCTCGGCACAGTTAAAAAGGGGTAGTGTAAACCGGGTATTAGACATCCAGTTGGTAGCATACCTGTGTTGCAGGAAAAGGGTCCTGGGTTCAATTCCCAGCCAGGGGAGTTTGTATGTTCTTCCTGTGCATGCCTGGTTTCTCTCCTGATGCCCTAATGATCAGGTTAATAGGCCTCTCTGAATTAGCTTTAGATGTCAGTGTGTGCATGGATTTTTGTCTATCTCTGTGATGGACTGGCGACATGTCCAAGGAGTACCCTACCTCTTGCTCACTGACTGCTGGAGATAGGCACCGGCCACCCACAACCCTGCCTGGATAAGCAGGTATAGACAGTGAATGTTCTTTTAACATTCTTTTCAAAATTTACTTAAAAAAACTCACTGCTTGATAGTATATTTAGGAGCAGTCATATGAGCAGTAAAAGTGTCTAACAGTGTCTGGGTGCAGCGTTGGCACATGAGTAGAGCATGTGACCCATATTTGGAGACCTCAGTTCTCATTCTAGGTTTGAGTCCTTGCCAGTGGACCTTTACCGCATGTCCCCCCCCTCCCTGTCAACCCTATTTCCTGTTCCTATTTACTGTCCAATAAAGGACACTAGCACCAAAACATTGTGGCTAATTGTGTCAATTTACTTTCATGCAGGGATTTCCGATCCCGAGGACCGACTGCTCTAGATAAACCCCAAAAGAATGGTAAATTCATTTCCATCAAAAGCTGCTTCCACATATATCCTTATCCAACTGCATGAACAGCATTTGAATAGTTAAAAAATATTAATCTAATTACAATGCAATTTTTGTAAAGGTAAAGTTTAGATTAAAATGGCATTTTCTGCATACTTAACTTTTTTGCAATGAGAGGAACATACCGGTACAGTGTCCTGTATCAAACATTATCTAAAACTCTATTAAAAAGACACAAGAAAAAGGTCAAATGGGAACAACGATGAGGATTAGACAGTCCAAAAGAAGCTTTCCTTTCCCTTTTTATATGCAAAAGTGAAACACATGTTTTAATGAGAACCTGTTTATCAAAGAAAGTAAACTAATAAAACCTTTTTTTTATTCAATAAGGATAATAAAAAAGTTTTTAACTGGTACTGGACAAGCTGAAGCATTCAGATACATTCTGGGTTATTCTACCATTGAGTACAACAGGAACCATATAAGACAGTTAAGTCTGCTGTCACGAACAATGACAAGGCTGCAAAAGACACATCGGAAATATCTTGTTCCAGGAGAGAAATATGATGGATAAAAGTGATTTTTATAAAAAAGTTCAAAACTATAATATTACAAATAAATTATTAATCACCAAGAGTTTATTTTTCCCATTTGTTCATGAATGTGCGTACATGCAACAGTATCTGTGCATATACTGTACATGTCTTCATAATTGTGCACGCAATCTTGATGGCAGGGAAGTGCTGCTTTTATTCTGTGCAAGATGGAGAGGATTTCAGAAAACAAAAGTTGGGAACTACAATCATATCGAAAAATGTAGCAACTATTCACAAACAAAAATGAGACGGCAACAATTCCAAGAGCGAGACAAATTGTTCCTGGACAGAAACATCTCCTTTTTCTGTCTGGGAAGTAAGCGACACCCAAGATATAACATCATAACTAAACAATTGCTTATTAATATGCAGCAGAATAACATAATGCATGCTTAATATCTAGACTATTAACCAGCAGATATAGTTTCTGTGACAGTGTCACGATGTTAATTCTCTCTGGTCATCTGATGAGATTTAAGCATTTGCATAAAATCTTCTCTTCGTTCCACTTATCACGCCTACTTACAACATGAACATGCATTCAGCCCCAAACTGGGTTCAAAATCTACTGTTTAATATCCACGTTTTTATATCCACAATGCTTTTTATGATGTACGACCTATTTTTATAGCTTATCCCAGCTGTCATACAGCAGAGATATATTCAAGTCAATATTCTGTCCAACATAGTATTGCACGGGAGACACAAATAGGAGAAAAAGTAATTAGGGTTTCACGCTCATACTTACATTTAATTTAAAATGAACATTTCACAAGACATGTGTTTGGACTTTAAGAGGACACCATAGTACTTGAAGAAGTTCAGCCAGAGAAAGGACAGACATCGAAACTCCGAGGAAAAAGGCTAAGAGCAAGACTCAAAACTCAAATCAAAGAAATTTCCTCTATTTCACTTAGCAGAGGTCTTACTTTTGTGTGCGCTGGTTCACAGTCATGGTTTAGTGGGACACTGAAGGCAACTAAGCCATCATTAGTCTTATTAATTCCATCTGTGCATTTCCCACTGTGACAAATTAAAAAGTCTGCTGTGAGAAAGGTCTTTGCTCACACACTGCCAGGCTGTCTAGACGCTTCAACAGAATTACAGAACTGGTCACTATTCTGTTCTATGCTTTATTTTTTAACCGCCTTCCAGCACCGAAACCAATATCTGGCTAAATTAGCCCATTGAATCTGTCTACCAAAGCCTGGAGATTTACGGAGTAAAGATGGAGATTACTGTAGCCGTCTGGTCCATCTGTGCTCTGCTCATATCCAGACTAACACAAAAAATATGACTTACTCATATTTTCAGTACACTTACATCCCCAATCACGTCTCAGTTTTCACATTTTATTTCACCAGCAAAAACAAATCAATGTCTATAGTTCACAATATTTCACTAACTCAGTATTTCAAGTTATGGTCAAATAAGGTTACTCTAATAACTGAATTTTTTTTTTTTTTTTATAAATGTTTGATCCAAAATTCAGTGTTGTCGAGATATCTAGTTGCAGGGCTCTTAGTGTACAAGCACATATTGTCCTTGTATAAGCCTCTTAATGGTTCACACGGCCTCTAGGGACTAGTTCGATTACACATGAATGAACTATCAAATACAGAGAAGAGCTTTAACTATGGCACTGTTGATGAGCATCGCATTAACGTTGGTAAATAAAACTTAACAAGATCCCTCAGGATGCAAATATCCAAATTAAGTTACAGAAAAGCAGGAAGGAAATACTCTGATTCATTTTAAAGTGCAAAGTAAAGGTAGCTAAGCAAATTGGAGTGTAATTGTTTTTGAGATTTCCCCCCAGCTTAACTCCCATCAGTAATACGTAGTTTACACCCTACGCATTAACTTTAATAGCAAACATATTTCTGCATTTTTTATTTTATTTTTTTTACAATCAACAGAGGAAATGTTAATGTATCTGTCCCTGTTTCAAAAGTGGGAATTCGACCAGCATCTTACCTACAGCACTGCTATTTCTGGAAGCTTACAAGTATTAAAAAAGAGATATCTGACAATCTGCATTAATATGGCTGCAATTGAGTTAAAATTGGATAAAAACATGAGTGTAAGGATAAATGTGGAAGAAGCTCATGCCAAGCACCAGCGTTCAATGAAGCCATGGGGCATGCACGCACCACGTCACAAGCACCCAAGAACTCTGTGTACAGCTTAACAGCTATACACAAACCAGACATGATTTCACCACCATCAACACACACATTTTGTATTTTGACATAATAAAGAGGCAAGCCACTAAGAAGTGAAATTTGATTCATATTTCAGCTTTTAAAAATAAAGGATTCTCTTATGAACAAACTGGTGGAAAAACATCCATTAACTCCCAGCTGTCTGGACTTACCTTGGTGTGAAGCTTAGATAACTGCTTTTCATCTAAGTAGGTCTGAGTGTAGACACGTCTTTTATAGCGGAACTGAAACAAAGGAACAAAACACATTTGTCTGCTTAGTTTTTACGTTGCTGTTCTTCTAGATTACCAAAATCATTAAAAATAAATTGAACAACCTTCATTTGCTCCTCAGTCAAAACTGGATCTAATTGTTTTGACTTAGCTAGCCCTTAAAAGAGAAAGGGTTGCAGTGAAGAAGCAGAAAGAGCTGTCAGAGGTTTTTTCTTCTTTTATTTTTTACTCTTTTAATAATGTTTTATTGGTACTGGGGGAGAGTAAATATCTCCCTGTAAACACTTGTTATTTCTTTCCAAAATTTCTGTTTATCATCTTTTCCAGATATTAATTTTGCTTCCAAGCCTACAACTCACTGAGGCTCTGGGAAGAAGCGTAATTGCAAAACAATAAAAAAAGAATCTTTCAAACTTCAAGCAACAACATTTCTATTTGACAGTTTATACAATCTGCACATCCAATTATTCAGACTGTGTATTACTCACTGTCTATGAAACAGCATTTAAAAAAAAAGACACTGCCATGAAGTAAATGAGAAAATAATCAGTCAGTTCATCCATAAAACCCTCAGAGAGCACCTGCAGACATCACACTGAAGGGCTGAGGTTCTAAACAGAAATATTCTTGCTGAAAGGTATTGGTCAACACCCAGATTAAAGATAACACAAGTAAAATTTCTGAATAATCTGGGATTCAGATCCCAGGTTCAATTCAATTCAATTTCATTTACATATATAGCACCGATTTACAATACATCTCATCTCAAGGCACTTTACAAAATCAATTCAATAAAAATCATACAGACAGTTAAACCAAAAACCTTTCTATGTAAGGAAACTCAGCAGATTGCATTAAGTCATTGACAAGCAGCATTCACTCCTGGAAGATTACAGTCGTCTGCATTGTCGTTGGCTTTGCTATCCCTCATACTGAGAGTGTGATAGTCTACTTGTTTAACTCCATGTTCCACTCTTCTTACATTTTTCAGAAAGAATCCAGCAATAAAGTACACGATTGACCTTATATCTTGGTCAAATTATTAGATTATTAATCTGTGTTTTTTATGATGAGATCTCTCAAAACATTTGACCCCCAACTGACGTTCTAAATATATTTTATCTGTTATTGTTGATAATCAGCTCAACTTTTATTTAGATTATACACTTATTTGCAAAATTTTTAAATTCTAATTGTTCTAGTTTTCCATTTGTCATCCATGCATCCATGCATCCAGCCATCCAGAGGTAAATCATTTGTTGTGGTACTTCTCTCCTTCCTTCAAGTGAAAGCCTCACAGAGTGTTGTACTTCAGGTCTGATGGCTGGAGCTGAAAGGTGGTTCATTTATCCAAAGCCCCTTCTGAGCATTTTTATGTGCAGTCATGTATTTCCAGTGGTTTCCACAGAGACAAGCTAGAAAAATAATAATATTTATAGCTTGTCTTAAAACTTTATCCATACATCCATCTACTCATATATGTATCTCCTATTTATTCAGCGAATACTTATTTTAAAAATGGGTAAAATAGCCGACAGAGTTCATAGAAAAACTTCACCGTCTTTACTTCAGTTGATGTTGGAGTCTGTAAATGCACTTCCTTTCTCAGCCTATATTCAACCTTTCCAACAGTGTAAACCCAGAAACGAACAGAGGACTTTTGCTGCTAATCGGAACCTGTCAATCATCTCTACACAGTCCGGGCCTGAGGGAATAACTGCGGGTCAATCAATGGCACACACACAGTGCTCTAACAGAACAGTAGCAGACAAAAAAAAAATATGTCCAGCTGGATCGCCACCTATTCAGCTTAACTGCAAGCTTTTTAAAGTGCGACTATAAACCATTCAACAAACATAATACAAGAGAACAAAATGAATATAAGTCCCATGTGTAGTGTACTGCACGTCGTTGCTGTTCTGCTCGCACAGAATTTAAACAGCAACAAAAGACAAGTTACACTTCTTCTTGACATTTCTAATTGTCCATTTAAAGAAATTATAATAAGGAATCAAATTAAATTGAGACATAGTCATTAAATCGTATCAGGATTTACAGACAAAATCCAACTAAATTACATTATATAATTACAGACAAAGTGCTAGAATAATTTTGAAAGCCATCAGTTATTTCACTTTTTTTTTGTCTTGATAACGGTCTTCTCCAGTTGACACTGGTGCAATTGTGAAAAT
Organism: Fundulus heteroclitus; assembly: GCF_011125445.2. NCBI lineage: Eukaryota > Metazoa > Chordata > Actinopteri > Cyprinodontiformes > Fundulidae > Fundulus > Fundulus heteroclitus. The sequence continues at coordinate 901,558 of NW_023397395.1, read as the reverse complement.
AAACCTGACCCCTCATAAAACCATCTGACAACTTCAGGCCACAGTCTGTGAAGTGATTTTATGTGAAAGCTATTCTCTCAGATCACAAACTATGATAGGCAAGCACTACAATTATCTCTGAGAGCCGACAGCTGCTCTAAACACCACACTGATATTGAGGACAGCATTATTGTTAGACTGACACCCCATCATAGTAGCATGCAAACAAACATGGTGATGGATGTTTTGTGAGCCTGCCTGTTATCTGTGTTTCATGCAAAGGTTTTTAAAGGACAAGAACAAATAATTTTTCTTGCAATGGTACATTCAGCATTATTGATCACAAGACGTGCTTCTTGTTCATGATAGATATAAAAAGTCTACACACACCTGATAATACACCACATTTTTCTGATACATAACAATCAGTACGAGATAAATAATTTCAAAACTTTTTCCACATTTATTATGACTTATATGATTTACAATTCAGCTGAAAAGAACAAGAGTCTATTACAAGGATACATATAAAAAACTAAAACTCTGTGTTAACCTGGATGCATAAATGTACCATTTTGATTTATTTCCAGCATCCAATCTTCTCGTGTTCATATCTGCCAGTTAAAGAAAATCTGATAAACAGTACATAAACTATCGTTGTCTTAGTAGGTTTATTAGTTGGTGACTTGCTGAGTGGTTATACAGGATTAAAAGGGTTTCATTGTTCTAAGGTATCAGTCAGGAAAAATTAACCAAAAAAAAAACCTAAATCCACTGTATTGTCAGGTCCGTAACCGCTTGCAGAGAATCGTTAAAGAATTTGGAAACATCATTGGAGCACAACTGAATGAGATTATGGACCTGTTCAAGTCCAGATCAGTGACCAAAGCCAAAAAAAGTGTTGGCAGACATAACTGTACAAAGAGTTTAAGCCCCTCCCTTCAGGTAGGAGATACGCCCTACCAAGGTGTCGAACCAACAGACTGAAAAACTCTTTTGTCCCTACAGTCACTGGCTTTTTAAACAAACTGTAGATTATCAGGTCCTGGTTTAAGGTCGCTATGTAATTGCTGCACTTTAACTTTAATTTTAACCTCAGTTTTTATTGTTAATCTTTACTTCAAGTCTTAGCTCCAGTCTATATTTTACAAATGTGTGCTTCTTATCCTTCTGTCTCATCTTTCGCCTGTATTGTATTCAACTGGTTTAAAGTCATCTTTTATTCTTACTCCCATGTTCCATCTGACTGGCAAAACGGTCATGTTTATAATTCAACATAACAAAAATGTTTTGAAGCAGGATGCCAGAGTCTTGACTTAAATCTGACAAATAATATATGAGGAGAACTAAAAATTCAAGTAATGGGAAGGAGGCCTTCCAACCTGAAGGACGTGGCGCAAATCATCAAAATACCAATGGAAACATGACAAAAACCTGATCAGCAATTATAAAAAAAGGGGGTTAACTGCTGTATATTTCTTCTACTGATCATTAAGATGAGTGCAAATAACTTTTGGTCTGTCATTTTTAATAAAAAAGTTAATAAAAACTTAATATATACTCTTTTTACATTGTTTTTTTTATTTTATTTTGAAAGATGACTTACTGAGAAGCAAACCTCTTGGCCAAATGGGAAAAAACATTAATTTGCTAGGGGTATGGATATTATTTGGTTTAACAGTATAAACTACAATACAGTAAATGGCTTCCTCAATAATTGGAGGATTATTGGAGATGGCTCAAGAGCAGCATTACCAAATCTGGACATTTAACTCTAACTAATAAAAAATACTATACATAGACTTGTCCGTAAGGCAATTAAAAGCCTGCCAGCAACATGTAACATTCCCCAAGTGTTTGGACCAAGGAATATAGTATAGAATTAATTCCTTGCTAAGAAATCATTTGTGAAATCTTTGAAAATGTTTTGAATGAATGTAGTCCAATTAAACCAAAACTCAATTATTGTCTAGAATTCCAAAAAGTGAGTTTGTACAAAAACAATACATGAAATAAAAATAAAATAGCATACACAGTAAAAGACTGTGTTTTGTTGTTGTTGTTGTTGTGCTTTAACTTGAACAGTTCTAAATGCCAGTCAGTTTTTAGCCAAAACCTTAATTTGTCTGCTAGAAAACTGAAAATGAAAATGGATTTTACTTTTTTAAGATCTTCAAGATTCCAAACATATATCAAATAATGAAAAAATAGCTTCAACCAAAAGAAGAATTCCAGTGTTAGAATAGTCTTACCGGGGTTCATAACTAAATCTAACAGCAAATTTGTGAGTTTACCTGATGAATGCTGATAAATGGTGACTTTCCAGGGCATTGTGGGCAAATATTGCAAAGCCAGGACCTAAGATGCTGGCAGACTCCTAACAAAAAAGACTGAATGCTGAAATTAAACCAAAAGGGGTTTCAAGTGTGTGCATAGCCTACTTGCGCTATCAGGTTGTTGTAGCATTTTCATTTGATTCTCCTCTACCAAATTTGTTTATTCTTAAAATGAATATCACAGAATATAAGTCACATTAAAGGTAGAAAATGTTTGATTTGTCATTGTGCCGTATAGTTAAACATCTGGTGTTTTAAACAGTGGTGCGTACACTTTTAAGATCCTAGGTAGCTTATCTAGAATGTATGAAGAACACTGAAAAATACATGATTTAGAAATAGTTGGTTGAACAACGCAAAGGTATATCTTGTACTTTCCAAACAGATTTTAGGTTGTTAAGGTCCTAGAAACAAATTCATGCGTTTTGGGTAAAAGCAAGATAACTGCTTTCTAGCCATAAAACATGACAAAAAAGCATTTTTTTTAAATTGAGGTTCAACAAAGAAACATCAAAAACAATAACCAAAGATGGGTGGGTTTACTATTCACAGATATTTTACACAACTGACAATCCCGATTGGGAACTAGAGAGAAAACAGAAAAATGTATGACACAGTGATATGTACTGCTTCTCTTTTTCTTTTTAGCTAGCTCTCTCCTGCACACAGCACACATTCTTCCATGCATAAACATGATCAGCACCTACCTCCAGGTAAGGTACAGGAGCAATGGATGGGAAAGGGTATTCCCTAAGCTGTCTCTCTTCGTCCAGAAACTTGCCAGCCTTTCCATTATAAGCTGGCTGGAATAGGCCATAGTTGAGTACATCCTTCAGGCTCTGGTTGAGGGTACACAGGATTCGTTGCTTGGACCGCCAGATTGGTGCATCCACATTGAATTTCAGACATTTCTGCAGAGAGAAGAGCCAATGAAGAAAAAAAGATAAATCTCCTGTTCTTTCAGGTTTCATCTAGCTATTTCACAGTTGTTATTTACTGATTTTCATTAGGTGACAAAAGTGTTTATACTTCTAACTGTGCATGGAATACATTTAAAAGGGCATTGAGGCCTATTTCATTTGAGTCATGTATTGAACTTGCTATGACTCAACGAGCTTAAATCGAGAAAAAAAAAAAACACCGTTAGTTGTGATAAGTAATTCAAACTGGTATAGCAAGCATTTCCCCACCATACATAATTGATTAAAAAAGGTCCTTTAAAAGACCCGTCGTAACTATTGCACTGAAATAATTAAAACTAAAAGTTTTCACAGAACGCTCATGCTCTTACAACCATACTTTGGTTGTAAGAGTATGTCTGTGCCTACAAGTGAATAAACGCACAGAAGGATAAACAAGCAAATAAGTAGCCGTGACACTAATTCTATCAAATCTTTTTGGAGTCACAGATTAAACAATTCAAAGTTGTTCATGCCTGTGGGAAAAGACATGAAAAACCGCAACCACTTTATTAACTCCTGGACGCAAAGAAAATGTATTGCACAGAATTTAATCAATTTTTTTAAACAACATTAACCCTTTGGCAACACTTTATATACATTAGTCATATAAAATATCCTTTTAAAATTGAGTCTTATACTTTTACACTTTTTAAGATGCCAATCTGTAAAGAGAGAGAAGAGCTATGGATACTGGGCCACAACATTTCCCAACTATTACCACATTGTGGAGACAGAGACAGAGACAGAGAGAGAGAGAGAGAGAGAGAGACATGGAGAGAGAGAGAGAGAGAGAGAGAGAGAGAGAGAGAGAGAGATAGCCCGCAAGTAATCAATCCACCACTGTCATCAACTCACAACCTCAACTCTGTCCTATTCACCATTCACCCAGACACAGCAGCTGAAAGCAAATAGTCTCACTACATCACAACAGAAAAACCACATGCCGATGCCAAAAAAACGTGAGCACACGTGAATCCAAAAAAAACAACAACAACAAAAAAAAAAAAAAACAGATTGGCACAAATAAAAGAAACAAATAAAGTTTTAGGCTAATTTACATTTAGGCCGATAAGTGTGATTGCTGCTATATGTTCCACATCAAATATTTTAATTGTACTTTAATAGGTCATAATTGTTTTGGGTCAGAACACGTACCGCTACTCTTCTAAAGTCCAAATTGGACTTTGTCTGCTTAATTTGATCAAATGTCAGAATAACTTCAAAGCATCTATTTCAAGTCATTTAGTTAACTTTATAGCCTTCATTAATCAATGTTGCTTTAAAGGTAATTGTGTTTCTTCACTTTTCAGTGCATGAAACTGTTTTGTTGTCAATTTATCCCAACCCCTAGAGCAAATTAATTGAATTCCACATTAAAAACTGAACTCAACTGAAAGCGTTAACACCAAAAAGTCACAGTATTACATCTCCTTGCTTGCCAGTGGCTCATTCTACCCATTTGTTGATGCTGTAGTAAATATATGATGCACCTACAGTAAAACCTTATTTTTAAGGCTCAACTCTAGTTACTGTTTTATGGAACTTCTGCACCTTGCAGGTAAAATAAATGATGGTACATTTCACGGTTATTTGTAGATTAGCCACCTTTTTTACAATTAAGAGGGGAGAATGGATGTGTGCCATACTAATCCTGCAATAATGCTAGATATTTCTAAGAACTGATAAACACACATATTCATTTTTAATTTTTTTTATGGTGCAGCTTGGCTTGGATCAAATAAAGCAAACAGAGTTATTTAAGTTGACCCGGTTCAAAAACAATTTGAACTATAAATCCATCAGTATACCAATAAACCAACATTATCCTAATATCCAATTAGATCTCTTTTAGAATAATACTATAACACACATTACTGTACTATAACATTACATAGATAAATCAGCCACAACACAGAGCTATGATTTCCAAATTTCCTAAAAGATTTTGTCTAAAAGAATTAAACCTCCACAGCTATTGGTCAAAGAACACTTCATGGTGTGAGCAATGGGACATTAGCACTAGATCCCCTTGGATCCCTATGGGATCTATTGCCCATGTAATGTGCTTTACACTTTAGCTGTGTCACATTAGATTCAAATGAGGTTTAAAACAGCAGTTTTTATATGATTTCTTAGTATTTTTCTGTTAGACCAAAAATATTCATGTATTTATATTGCTGTTGCTATTATATAACATCTGATATTTCGTGGCTTCATCACGACGCATGTCTTGATAATTAAAAATCGCCTCAAACTTAAAGCTAACATTTAACTAAGTACAAAGAATAGCATGATTATGAGATTTTAAACAATTATATTTGTTTTATCTTATTCACATGCCAAAACCAGAAAATATAAAGTTAAATTTAGAAGCCTTTGATTTTGAACCACGCCGTTGTACTAATGACTTTAGTTTTCAAGAACTTTAACAAAGATATCACACAGCCATATAATTCCAAAAGCAGAGAGATTACTATCTCACAATTTGTTAGAAACTAACTAACTAAAAACAACAGCTCTGCGTACAAACCAGAGGCAGATGCTAGGTCTGTGACTGCATCCTTACATCAGTGTTAGCTAATGGGCCACTATTACTCACTCTAAAATAAACCTCAGTGAAATTGCTTTATTTGTACAATTTATCCAAGCTGGTAGGAATTTGAACCATGTGTGCCGTCACACCAGAAGAAATCTTTCTGCGTTGCACACTTTTTTGTCCCTTTGTTTTTTTATAGCACATTGTTGAAATGAGTGGATATGCGATATTTAATACGATATCTGTTTCGCTGTGGCTGATAATTAAGGTGCTAGGAAAAAACAAAACTGATTCTATTACTAATTTTATATAGGTATAGATAGCTTTGAAAATACTGTATGTTCTATTACGATTTGTTTCACTTCCACCACTAGAAAAGTACGTACAGCTCTGCTTTTCTTAAGTAACTAGACATCTGTCAAGTGTTCATTTTTCATCCGGATGCTTGCAACCTGACTCGGGGTCTTTACATTCCGTTTCCTTTTTGATGCTCTCATTCCTCTGCCTGGATACCAAAATCACTCTGAAACGCTGCACACAGAACAATTTTCTGGATGGGCAGTAGAGATTGCTGCTTGGTGGGGGAGAGAGACATAGCACTCAGAGATTTTGGTGCATATGGCTCAAACATTGCTGCAGTGTTTTATATTTGATGGGCATTTACTTCTTGAATATTAAACACACTGTGAGACACAACATGCAATATATCAACCTAATTTAAGACTTCAACCGGTCCTAACAAAAAGATCAAAGCGGTACTCGTGTGAATGTCAGGAAGAACTGTTTGGCAGAAAGCTGTGTTCTACCATGACACACATAGTTATTCACATACTCTAGGTTTTAAATAATGGGGCCTATTAGTACCTGTAGTGAACCATGAAGGTCTTTAAACTGTTCATAGAAAGACTGAAAGGTTTCAAGACTGTAAAAAATAAAGTGAAAAAAATTAAACATTAAACAATTTTGTGCCAAGGGAAGAAGAAAAATCTCAAAATTAGTATGATTAGCATGTAGGCAGATTTTGTCTATGATTACCCAATCAACTTTGTTAGATTATTCTATCCTTTAACCTCAATGATGAGTAAATAAAGATGGATAATTTGACAAAACAATCAAAGTTAGATTATTTTGCCAATTGTCTCTGTCTTCAGGTTCGCAGGGCACACCAGCTGAATTAATAATTTTTGCAGTAAGCAAAGTCAGTGCTGGTTACAGACCAGGCAACACAGACTCAGAAATAGACATTTTGGGGGACAGGTGCCCGAGTGGAAAAAAAGGGCATATTTTCCAGCACATGGAGCTGTCAGCTGCCTTTGTAGAATGAGATTTATTACAGGCACAGCTTGAACACCATCAATATATACCTATTTGAAATTAATAGCCATATACTATTATAATGTTCAACACTGCAGGTTGCTTTCTCAAACAATCCAACTGGCAACAACAGAACAAAGTATTAACTTGTTGCACCACCCAGTGGTAAAATATCAACTCAAAACAAGGATACATCTCAGGTGCATTTTACAAAATTCTTAAGATTAATGTAGCAACATAATTACTATAAATTGATTAAAGGTTAGATTAGTGACTCACAACCAGCCTTTAAGCTAAACTTTCTGGGTCAAATTTGAAACCTACATCACCTTTTTTATTGTTTTACACAATGTGTTTGTCTATATTACATAATTTTGTGTTTTTATTACAAAATATCATCAGCACTGTATAACCTTATGTTATAACAAAGCAGGTTACCTTTGATAATTTTACCAGGTATGGGTCAAATGAGTTACCTTCATAATTCTGAGCAACTGCTGACTATTCAGCTCAAATCTACTATCAGAAAAATTGTTTTAAAAAAGGAATGTTTAACAGACAGTGCAAACTTGTCTTCTGTATTTGCAATAAAAAAAAAAAATACAAGTCATGGGGGACCATTGTAGCAAATATAATAACTCCATCAATGTGAAACATTTAAATCAAATGTATATTTGATTTAAATGTCAATTTAATTAATTATATTTATAATTTAAGCACTACATTAGAAATGTTTTCCAGGCACCTGGTGACAGTGGCCATACAA
>NW_023397395.1:858665-888665 GCF_011125445.2 Fundulus heteroclitus | reverse complement strand
TCTAAAATCACCTAGTTAAGTGAACAGAATAAAGGCAGGGTTTTGGTTTTCTGAAGCTGGATTCCACACCTTACAATAGCTAAAGGGAAAAAATGGACTGGAGTTTTGCTCAGTGGTCAGTGTCCTATTTCTAAATTAAACAAACTTAGAATCAATTTGAAATTATAGGGTCTGGAGGAAGAGTGGAGAGGAGACAGAATCTGAATTGCTTGAAGTCTAGTTTAACGTGTCTACAGTCCGTGATGATTTGGGGAGCCATACTATCTGCTGGTGTTGGTCTACTGTGTTTTATTATGTTTGACAAGCTTTATGGAGATGTGACTTGAAACTTGCCCACACTGCCAAGAGTACCAATAGTGGTTTTAATGACCATGGTATCACTATGCCATCACAGTCATACCATTGGCCAACAGACTCACCTGACCTAAATTCCACTGAGAATATGTGGGGTAGTGTTTCTTAAGGAAGAAGAGAGATACCAGACCCAACAATGAACAAGCTCAAGGCCACAATTAAAACAGTCCTAACTTCCCTATCTACTCAGCAGAACCACAGGCGGATTGCCTCGAGCTTTGCTGGTGCACTAATTCATGCAAAACACTAAGTGTTGAGTGGATAAACCGTCAAGAACATATTTTTCAGTAGTTGGACATTTCTGTTTTAAAAATACTTTTTTATGATCTGATGCAACATTTTATTTTTCTGAGAAACTGAGGTTTTGGTTTTTAGAAGCTATAAACCATAATCATCAAAATTAGCAGAGATAAACACTTAAAATATGTCACACAGTAATTTGATAGTCAATAAAATAGAAGTTTCACTTTTGTAAGTGTATTACTGTCATAAAAATAATTTTGATGACATTTTTATTTTACAGAGATCCACCTGTATGTCAGAATTGGATGATGTTGTTCCATTAAGTTTAACAAACGCACATATGCAGAGTAAGGCTGATGTTGATTTATTTTAAAGTGAATAAATACAATTTTGCATACATTAGCTTGGCCCAATTCGCAATGGTATTTTCTCCTGGTCGTACTTTTTTGCATACTGCACCCAGCCATGTGTAACTACACTCTACAATTAGAACATTCCTTTATTCGCTCAATCTTTAAAGACTGTAAGGATGCCATGGAAATCTTCAAAAACACCAGTAATATTTATGTATAGCTAAATGTGGCGTTTTTATTTTACCAAGGCTACTGCAGTTATTTGAATTAAATGTTCTTGAAAGTAGCACTTGGAAAGTAAAAGACTTGTGTGGCTGATCATGCAAGACGATGAAAAAGGAACCAAAGCCAGCCTGAGTGGTGGGGGTTAATTTCTGGTGTGAAAATTAGAGCAGAAGAACAAGACAGAAGAGCTGGCATATGTGAAGAGAGTCACGTGAGGTGCTTCACAGATCCACACAGATGTGGCAAGCCATAACATTTAAGCTGCAGTTTTTGATAGATGCTAAATCACTGTTTGCTACCAAAGTGAACGTGTTGGCTCAGGTTCCCATTTGTTTACAACTGCCTTGTGTCTTAATCAGTGCGCTCTAATGTCAAACTCATTCTAACTCTGGTTAAGATCAGACACCCTGGGGTGTAACATTTTTGTCTTTTGGTCTCCCTTTGGTTCTGACACTCTTTCATCAAAGGCCGGGATGTGATCTTTTGGTCTCCTTAAATTAGAGAATTACAGTGAAGGATGATTGGACAAAAACAATACGGCCACAGAAAAGAGTTGTGAAATCAACAGAGATGCACGCTTTTTAGTACTGAAAGAAAATACACACAAGGTTTATCATAAACAGAAAAGGCAGAGGGATCTCAGCTAATGACAATAACACATGGGCTAAAACTTTGCACAGATCTCTGGACATCTGAAGTTTAAAGCTTACTGGGCGTTAACGGTGCTAATGTGTCTCTATCTAACCCAGAATCACCTGAGTGATTTGAACAACTAGAATTGAATGGATTAAACTAAGAAGGATGTTGCAATGCGTCATATGTGGCAACAACAACAAAAAAAAAACATAATAAAATGAAAAGGCTATGCTGACCCATCATGATAACTTTGCACATGTAGCTTAAGAAAAAATGGAAACAAGTTAAAGTTAAAATGCATGACTGCTACTACTACTACTACTACTACCACTACTACTACTAATAATAATAGTAATAGTAACAACAACAACTAATAGTACTACTACTACTACTACTACTAATAATAATAATAATAATAATAATAACAATGATAATAATAATAATAACAACTACAACTACTACTACTATTCAATTCAATTAAATTTTATTTATATAGCGCCAATTCATGAAACATGTCATCTCAAGGCACTTTACAGTCAAATTCAATCAGATTAAACAGATTGATCAAAAATGACTATATAAGGGAACCCGTTGATTGCTTCAAAGTCCCGACAAGCAGCATTCACTCCTGGAGAAGCGTAGAGCTACAGGGAGAGTCGTCTGCATTGTCCATGGCTTTGCAGCAATCCGTCATACTGAGCAAGTATGAAGCGACAGTGGAAAGAAAAACCACCCATTAACGGGACAGTAAAACCTCCAGCAGAACCGGGCTCAGTATGAACGGTCATCTGCCTCGACCAACTTGTGGTTAGAGAAGACAGAGCAGAGACACAATAAGACAGACAACTAATAATAATAATAGTAACAACAGCAACAACTACCAGTACTACTACTACTACTACTACTATTACTACTACTACTACTGTTGTTGTTGTTGTTGTTGTACAATTATGTTTAACATACACATGCCCCAACATACTTATTATTCTATATATTGGCTGTTTATTAACCCTGACATTTAGAAAAAGAAAAAAAAAAACTACTTGACTGGGGAAGAAGTTAAAAGGCCACTACAGGCTTAAGTTCACGTAAGCCCAGCACGCTTCGACAGAGTGTAAACAAACACACATTACATCATTCCGAATTGTAATTCAAAGCACAGCCCAAAAGTGCCTCACTAATTAAGAGGAATTGTTTGTGTGCCTGTGTTTGTGGTTATGCAAGCAGCAATGATGCATGAGCAGGGCATGACTGCAGTATCTCTAAAGACACAGATGGCATCCAGCCTCAATGGAAAGAGACAAGGCATTGTTGTTGCCTTTTAGCAGAAAGTGATGCATCGGAAGAGAAAAGAAAGAAGAGTAAAGCATGGTGGTGAAGTGAAGTAAGAGAAGAGGGGGGGTGCTGAGATGATGGAGTGTAATGACTCTCTTGCAGCCCAGTCTCAATCTCCCAAGACCTCTGGCTGTCGCTGCCCAGATGACATATGCACTAATTAACACCGCTGAGCCTCCTGTATGTGGGTGAAGCACAGAGTCCTAACCAATGCCCTAACGGGAGATAGTAACACAGACCATTAGTATTGCTAACATGTGTTTGGTCCTTTCAAAACTAAATCGTTTAGACGATGCATTTAAACAGGGCCGTTCAGTCACAACGTCTTTGAACAGGGTACGCAATCAGAAAAAGGTTTGATTTTACTTGACAAACGGCATGAAATGCTACTGTCCAGCACATCTGTCCTTCTCAGTACTTTCTGCTTTTCTGGGTTTCCTTCAGTTCAGTCCATATGCCCAGTAGAAACATACAAAGAGGTGCCACCTATAAGCAATAACATATAAAAGTGTGCATCATAGTCTTCACACTACTTTTGGGTAGCAATATAAAGACATACTGGGGTATGTCTTTATATTGCTACCCATTGCTACACTTAAAAGAGCAATGGAGTTGCTGTATTGATAAACAAAATAAAAAAGTTCCTGTAAATGTTCTCAGTTGTGCAAAGATAAAGATAAATCTGTTACCTTTAATTTGTATGTTAAGGCTGTCACATCTGTAAAAGTTTCTGCTGCTGCCATCCCTGTTGTATTCTACGATTTTCCCAACGTTGATGCCCTGTCTTGAGTAGAGCTCCAACAGCTCATTGCTCCAATAACCAGGTACTTCTGTTTTTAACTGAAAAAAATGCATGAGTTTCTTTACTAACAAAAACTCGTGTAAGTTAAAATTTCTTTAACGAGATTATCTCGCTGCATTTAAAACCTACAAGACGCTGATGAGAAGTGCCGCGCAGCTCAAGCTGAAAACCTAAAATAAAACGTCAAAAAAGCAGCTTCTGAAAAATAAAAACAGTAACGTGGCAGAGCTACCATGACAAATAAGAAGATGCTAAGTCAATGCTGACTGGATACTGGAGAGAGACTGTGCTACATAGAGATGAAATATCGTAATGCTTTTTTCCTAAGGCGTGCACACCATGTACATCTAAGTCTTTAGCAGGAAAGTATGAAGCCAGTTCAATGTAGGATAAACCCTGGCAAGAACAAAGGTTCCATTAAAACATTCATCCATCCACTTTATCCTATATATAATAGTCTACACTTGCTTATCGGTAGAAGGTCACAGGGGGCTGATGACAATGTCCAGTGGTCATCAGGGGAGAGCTGAGGTACACCCTGTACAGTTTAGTAAGATACTTCTACAATAAAAAGAATAAACCTGAGTAGCAGGTGCCTTTAAAGTAAAAGTGCAGTTGAGTGGGCACTAAAGCGACTCTGTGATTCATAGACAATGTGAAATTATAACATCTTCATGGTGCTGCAACCAGACAATTGGACAGAAATTTGGAAAATGCTCATGCTTAGAGGTGATGAAGGCAACAAAAACACTTTAGATGCTATATTTTGATTCTGTGGTATCACTGTAATGTTAAGAACTTTTTTCTTTAAGTGCTTTATGTATTTATTTATTGTACCATCATGTACGATGAGGTGATTTCAGCAAAACATAATTCAATCAAAAAAGAATAAACCATTGTATGTTGCACAATTTAGCTAAGAAAGTAAGGTTTTAGATATATATGTAAAAGTCTTAAAATACTCTAAGTTGGAACTCCAGCAACAGTTGAAGTACAATGACGCTGATGAAGGGCACAAGCCAAACCGTGTTTGTCACTTCATCAGTTATTATAAAGCATCACAAACCTATCCACTCAGATGCTGCTATGGGATACTCTGGTATTCTTTAGAATATCCTAAAGGTTTTAAATAAGCTAAGCCTTATTCCCATTTGCCATTACTTTGAGGTATTGCCTTAATTCTCTTTTCAGAGGCGAAGCAGAATGTAGAGATATTTAAACATTCTATTAGGTGAATCTGGATCTACATAGCACTAGGAAAAGTATGCAAAAGAACTGTTATATATATATTTTTTTTTTACGGTGAGATGACACACACACACAAGAGAGGTAAGACTTTTTCCTAAAAATACCATCTCCGCATTCCTTATTCCCATATAAAGTAGCTTAGCCATGTGTCTCAAAGTTGAAATATAAATGATGGCTTTAGGTCCCCTATCAGTTTCAGCTTTTCTTGTGCAAAGAGAAACCTATTCATGGTCAGAGATACCAGAATTCCTTTCTTTATCTTCAGTCACCAACATAAAATTTCACACCATATCATTGCTTAAATATGAAAATAACTAAATTGTGTTGTGCTGTAGAGATCACAGAGTAATGCTGAATTTAAAGATACAAAGCCCCTATTATTTTGGCAAAACTAAATCAATATTAATTTCACAGAGCAGATCATTTCACTGGAGGGATCATTTGGGACGTGAATTATACTAAGACAGGACAGTAGCAACTAAAAGCAGCTAGTCTTCCATTTACAGCATGTGGTAATTCAACCACAGCACAATGCTGCCCCAAGTGAACGCGTCATACGGCCACATCTGGCCATGAACACACTAATGTAAACACAGCCTCTCTCCATTTGTATCTATCACAGTCAACATCCACACAAATTTGTTCTAGAATGAGAGAGTGTGACCCGAAATGATGTCACATCTGAGCGTTGCTCTCATAATTTAAACAGAGCAGCACTGTGGGTCCATCCATACAGGCCTCTTTCGTTATACAACCAATTACTTTTTTTCTATAATGAACTTAACATCTAAGGGTTTTCATCTGAGCTATTATGTCCTACACCACAGAGACAATGAGGCAAAATGGCTTTGATTGAATTAACATGGATAAATGTGTGACTATCAAGTTACAAACACCCTGAAATACACAGTGTCAATGGAAGCTAAAGAGTCTGTTCACCAAGAAAATGCAGAGGAGCATATTTCACCTAATTATGTACAATGGTGAGTGATTCATGCTGCACATTTAACACCACTGGCATGCTGCACATTTAACATCACTAGTTGGGTTAATTTGTGTTAAAGAGATATGTAAATTCAGGCTTTTTGTCTGTCTCCTTAGCCTGGCCCGATGACGTCGATATCAGGAAAGGTAATTTTCAAAAATGATACATTAGAAAAAGCAAAGCAAACAAGAAGCGAATTAGTGAGAAAGTGGGCATGAAAAATTTGTTTTCAACACTAGGTCCAGAGCAACAGTAATTTCAACTAAGAATATTATACCTGGAACTCTAAAGAGGTTACATGCTGGTACCGCTGACCATTAGCAGCCATCTTTTAATCCAAAATTGTTGTGCTCTGACTGCTTTCTGACCCTCTGTAAATCCCTGGTGTATGTGCATTGTTGTAAATTTCCAACTAGGATTGTGTTCGTCATCAGTACCATCTGGTATTTTGTTCAAGATAGCACCAAAGCTACAGATCAAACTATTTGAAGATGAGTCTGTACTGCTCAGACAAAAAAACAACAACAAGCTCATAACTTTGTAAGAGATTATGAAGTGGCATGGAAGGTATTTGGCCCAAGAAAAAAAATCTATGCACTGGATGATTAAAACCTACCAGAACCTCATTAGCAACTATTAAGTCGTAATGATATCAGTGAAAATTCTTTGCTGAGCCAAAGGGATTCTAAAGACCACCTTGCCAAAGAGTGTTCAGCTTGCTGCATTTGGTAAGGCACACAAAAATACAGTATACAACTATGGTAGCACTAAACCTCAGAGCATTCTCATCTCATCTTCCCAACACTAGGAGAGACAGGGTTATATTATAGTGCAACTACTATCAAGAAATTACTATATCTTTAGAAGAAGATGAATAATTATTAAAAAATATATTGCTTTCATCAACTGTACATCTACATTTGTCCCGCATTCAAAAAAGTCTTTAAATACACATCATACTTCTCTAAAAGCTGAACAATAGGCCAACTCAGAAAAAAACACTACATCTCGACAGCAACTTCATGCAAGTGCTGCACAGTTTGCATTTGACAGGGTAACTGTCACCTTAGACAGATATAACTTTCTTTTACTTTCTTTTCTGTTTTCTTAAATCTGTATTTCATCAGTCAGATGCTCTGGGGTGCGGCAAAGAGCTCAGCATCCCAGCTGGTTTCCAAGGAAACCTTCTGAAATAAATAACTATCCAATAAGGCGTGCTGGGTAACGCTTTTCAAGGCAATATTTTTTTTTTTTTGCTCACTTCTGAGTGCGACACACATGTCTAATTGTATTTATCCATTGAGTAGCAAACCCACAGTTCACTTAATTCAGTATGCCTTCTTTATTTGTAAAAGCAGTCTTGGTTTCTGTATGAAAAATACAAGAGTACTCCTCATTTAATAAGTCTAAATCATAGTTTATTCATAAAAGACGTTTCAAAAACGTGGTTACAAAGGCTAAAATAAGTGAAATGTGGACTTTTTTCTCATTTGTGATTGGTAAAGAGTTTGGACCCTTGTCTGAAAATACAATATCTCTCATTTGATTTTGTTTCCATGATGTTTAAGCCTCTTTTCACGCGACTCTCATCTTTTTTCTTTGGCAACCAGAACTGAGTGGGAAAATGATTCTGTAAGCTGTGCTGCAAATTAGATGACATAAAAAGGGTCTTAAAAGGCTGAGATCATGATAAATTATTTGCACATTTTACACATCTGTATTGTGAAATCAATTCTGTATAATTCAACTAAAAACATTACCTAAACAATGCTAAAATTAAATTAAAAGGTGTTTCAGCCACATATTAATTTAAGGGTGCACAGACCTAGGTTATTGGACATTTCGTATTGGAATGTTTTTCACCTTCAATTATTTGTCTTTTACTTCAATTATAAATTATCTGTGTCACATTAAAGGTGAAATATTTAGGGATATCGCTTAGTATGGTCTTAGAAACCTGGAATTTGCACATTGACGTGTACACTTTGTTACGCCACTACGTCTGCCATGGGTCCCTGGTGCAGATTGTTCTAAATATACACAAATGCAAATATGCACATGAAGATAAACAGAGATGAACATTTTGCACCCATTTTAGTATCAGTTTGCAGTTCTGTTCTCTTTGGCCACAAACACAGCTTTGCAGCGAAGTGATCAAAGTGATGGACACACATATATTCCTATTTTATAATTTTTTTATGATAAAGAAATCCAGGTGTGACCTGATGAGAATATCATCAAACCTTTGGTAACAACCTCTGACCATAGGACTCATGCGGCAAGAACATTTGAACCCATTGATCAGTATGCAGAATTGAGCAATCTTGCAGATTTTAAGAAAATTCTATTCAAAAAGAGTTGATTGAAGTAAAAAGTGAATCAGATTTTAGACTTATTATGTAGTTTGCACCAACATATTGTACTACTATGTAATTACATCTGGTGAAACGTGTGCATGATTACATTCAGTTGATTTCAATTACTAAGTGAAAAAAGGGTGCTTCAGTTTATGGTATGGAGTGCTGGTTGTTCACTTGCTCTATAGAGGAAAGAATAAATTCCAAAAACTGTGGGATCTCTAACCAATTTCTTTTGTAAAAACAAATCAGAGTGTAGCAAGTTGCTTTGTGTTCTCCTTTCTTCTTTTGTGCCAGAATAATACGCCTTTTTTTACAAGCAGTCAGTATAATGCAAACAACTCTGGTTTTAGAAAGCCCCTTGCAATTTGCTTTGACAGCAATTTACATAAATATGGTGGGGCTTTTCACTATCTAGTTTAGGAGTTAGAAGAATGAGTATCATAGAATACCTGCGGAACTGGTGTGTGTGTATATATATATATATATATATATATATATATATATATATATATAAACAAAAAGGACCCTGGAAGTCAGAACTTTTAGTGTGTGTGTCAGTGGATTTGCAGCTTACATTCCGACATAGCTGCCATGCCTATAAAACTTCTAAAAAACATTGTGTCTATTTGATCTTCACCTGAACATTGCTGTACAGCCTCCTCCGTGAAACTGCTGCAGTGTTTAAAGGAAGAGCGATAACACATTGTTAGTTTTTATTATTTGCAGTAGTTTCTAACTTCAGAGGTAAATGGGAAAAGTTTATCTTTACCAAAAAAACACCAAAATGTATTCTGTGTGCCACTGAAGGCAGCCCAAGTGCCACCAATAGTAGTAGTTGTAATTGTTCGAGAACCAATCTTCAAGTCTTTCAGGTCTGTCAGTTGTAATACTTAGAAAGGATTGTTCTTCTTATTACTTTCAGTCTCTTATATTATTGTGGATATTCTTTATTTTATTTTCCCAATACTTTTGTCATTTTATTATTTGGTCAGTTTTAAGGAGAGGATAAATGTACCTTGTACTGATGTACAAATTACAATAAAGATTGTGTTTTTATTTTAGCCTTAACTGTACATCATCTACCATATTTAGAGAGGGAGCAGTGGCCCAGTAGTTAAAGCAGACCGCTTGTGTACCCTGTTCAAACCCCGCATCCTGCCAAAATGGCTCCATGAGCAAGACCCTTAACTCCATATTGTTCCCCGGGCGCTATAAGCTGCCCCCTGCTTGATTGATTAAGTGCAGAAGTCAAATTTCATTGGAATGTACAATTGCAATGGGAAATAAGTATCTCTTTTTTTCTACAATGTCCTACAGCTTTGAGTGTGCTTTTCCTAGTTTATCTGCCCAACTTGGGCCACAATGTTTTAAAGACTTTTCTCATTCCAAACTGGCAGGCTATGTTCACTGATGTTGGCTCAAATCAGTGTTAATGAGAACAGTTCCCTCTCTCTAAGGAACAGACGACATTTTAAGATTCAGCTCCAATTTTTCAACAGGCACACAGATAAAATATGTCCTATTCCTCTGGCTTTTGGGCAAATTGATTTCAGCGAAAGGAGTCATCCCTATAGCATTTCTGTCATCATACCAATAATTCTTAACCAAAGGAGAAAAGGCAGTGGGACGGTGACAGGCTTAAGCCAGTAACTTCACTTTTTGAACCTCTGAAGTAACACCAGCTCACTGTCTTTATTTAGTCCTACCAGTCAAGAGCAGCAGGATACACCGATGGAACCCATTTGAAACTACTTCATGTGCTGCTTTTTTAACAGGAAATTAATAAAACCTCACTTGTATTTCACGAGGTTCAACTTTGATCCTTGTGGGGTAGCTGAGACCAGATCTATTTGCATTGTAGAGTAAACGCCTCTCTCTTCTTCAGACGAAACATGTGTGAAACCACGTCATGAAAAGCTCAGTAATCTTTGTCTAACCCACACAGGATAATTGAGTCAGTCAATGAATCAAAGGTCAAACTCATCATATTTTAAATCCCTCTAGTAATAGCAGAAGATGGTATTTAAAATGTGAAAATTCAAAACAAGCATTGGGGAAAGATTTCTTGAAAGCATTTTGCATCTTAAAAGGAAGCCCTCCCTTTATTGCAACTGAAAATCTACACAATATAAATGATTAATGCAACAGGATGTGACTTCATTCCTCAATCTTTTCCCTGATATGTTTTAAGTTATTCCCTTATATGTTCTATTATTGCTGAGTTGGTCAAAAATGGCTCCCCATAACACCTCTTCAATTATAGCATAATTATAATATTAAATATTGGAGTTAGATCTATGTGTACCTCAAACTGCCAACATGAGTAATTTTGACCCAACTGAACCAATAGAAAATGCTGCAAGCACAGCTTTCCTATGCCAGAAGCACTGTCAGTTGTAGCTCGTACAGCTGACAGCAATCATAACAGACTAAACAACTTAAATCACTGCTGTGTGAAGGGACAATAGACAAGTATAATATATGCAGATAAAGATTACACTAGTTTGACATGGAACACTTGTGACCCCCTCCCGAAAATCAATCTGAGAATTGTGCTATAGTTCAATGACTTTAAAAGATTGGCCGATGCAGATTCTGAAATGATGAACAAGAATGAGAGAACGAAAATAGGGTTTGACACCGCTCCATAACATCAGGGTAGGATTTGGAAGAATGAAGCTGTTCTTTTTCTAAAGTAATCCAAAGAGACTGAGGTCAATAATTATTATCAGATTAAAAAAAAAAACTAAGTTAACCTTTGAAATATGAGTCAAGTAGAGCTGTGAACAGAACAAGGCGGTTTGCCAGCATCAGTATTAAATCTTGTCACATCAGCTTCTCTGGCTTCATGCCTTTCATGACCTGACATATTATTTGTGAGCTCTGCAGATAATGACAGACTTAGCATGTCCTTAGCCCAACACAAAACTGTCTCAAAATGTGATAAGAAAATAAACACATTAGAAATATGGCATAAAATGGTAAATGCAGGGAATATCACACCATTAATGCAGCTGTTTGTTGTGCTCACTGTTTAGGACAGGAACAGTGCACCATGTAATATATTGTGGGAGTGTGTTTCTGCGTTTATTAAAATGTTTTGTTTAATAACTGATTTTACAAGCATCACATTTCATTTTTTATTTTTTTGGGGAGTTTTTTGTTTGTTTCAATCAGCTGAATCAATTGAAATGTGACAAAAGATGCTTGGGCCGTTAGCTTACCACCCATTACTTCAAATGCCTGATTACAATTTTAAAGTAAGCACAATTTATTTTTCCACCAGGTTTAGAGTGTGAATGTATGCAGCACATAATCCTGATAATCTTTATAGATATGTTTTGTTTAGAGTGACTCCAGATGGAACGCCATGCAAGGAATGCAGGGGTACAATCAGAGGGATTTCAGTCACATCGATAAGCAAAAAAAAAAAAAATGCTCTTCTTTTTCCACAAGAACAAAAAAAAATTTAAAAATAAAATCGCTCCAGAAACTATACACTATAGAAGCATTTAGTGACCTCAACAGATTTCTCTCTACATAATAATGTATACACACATGGATTCTCACTTTCTTAAATTATTAGCATCCTACTCACTCAAACTTTGTTTCTTTTTGTATGCATCAACGTACGCAGACACGAACTACACACAACAAATGATGATTAAAGCCGTCTTTCAGATTGCCTTTGACAGCTGGGACCAAACACGCCAAAAAGATTTACAGTTAACGTCAGTCACCGCAAGACATGAACACTTGTAGAAGTAAAAAAAAAAAAAAAAAACTTGTAGGAAAAAAATAGGCATCTTGAACACCGACTCAATAATAAAACAATATGTCAACCTACCACAAAAAAGGAGAACCCCCCTTCAGGTCTGAACAGAATTCCTATTAATATGCTAACTTAAGACCATGGTAACGTCTGACTAACTGGTGTGAGAATGTTCTGTACTGGAAAGCTTTGCTAACAGGATGTTTCAGCCGTCGGTGACTTCGAGCTAATGGTAGTGGACTCATTTCTCAGTTAGTGAAACTCTAAATAGTAATGCTCTAAAGAGAAATCCAGATGCTTGCATACAGTGTATAAAAAATGCATCACCTCTTTTCTCTCACTGCCTGACAAGTAATTGCTAAGGATTACCCAAAATCCTTTTAGCTAAATGCTAGGAAAAAAAAGGGGAAAAAATGTCAAACTTTTTGAGAAGTTTGCATAAATGTCTTTAGTATTTGGTAGAGTTGTCTTTTACAATGCATGACTTGGTTCAAGTGTTTTAAGTAGCCACAAACTTTTCTGGATGGTCTGGGAAGACTTCTGTGAGAAAAAAATTAACCGTTCCATGTCCCAGACTGCATCTATACACCATGCATGTAAAGGTCTGGTTTTAGCTCTGTTTCAGCTTGCTGAAAATGTGGTAAATGCCAAATGAGTAATTTTTCTGTTTGGCACCAAACCAACATTATAACTATGATCATCGTTTCCAACTTTCAGTTTTACTTCTTCTAGACAACCAAGAACCCCATGTATGGAATCCGATGTGAAAATCTACTGTCTAACAAATACATTATAATGGCAAGAGGTGTTTTGCAAACAAAAAAAATAAATATCTAGACCTGCTGTCTATTAAAACGGTCAGTGGGACTGGGCTGATATTACTGTCTGAATATATTCCCATGTTTCTCTCATACCAGACACCAAAATATAGAGGAAAACAAGCATAGAAGACAATAAACAGAGCAGAGAACAGAGGCAACAAGACATAGGAGCAGTGGTCATGTTTTGAAAAAGTTGCATAGTAAATTACTTTCCTCAGGTAAAGACATATATATATATATATATATATATATATATATATATATATATATATATATATATATAACAGTAGTACACTTTTCTGATGTGACTTTTCTGGGGTCATCCTTTCCCTAATCTTCTCTAATAAAGTCCATTCATCTCCTACTTAATACTTACTGCAGGGGTGCCCAAGTCTAATCCTCAAGAGCTATTATCGTACAACTTTTAGATGCTTCCCTGCTCCAACACATCTGAATCAATGGCTGAATTCCCTCATCAGCATGTCTTTCAGCTCCAGAGAGGCCTGGTAACGAGTAGTTCATTTATTGAGTTGTATTGGAGAAAGGATGCATCTAAAAGTTCCAGGACAGCAGCTCTGCAGGATTGGACTCAGGCATCCCTGCCTTACAGAATTTCAGGGGTATACCCTGGATAGATTGCAAGTCTAGGGCAACTTAGAGACACAACAATCGGACAAACAATTATGCAAGCATAAACTCAAACCTATTTAAAGAGACCAATTAGTCTAACATTCATGTCTTTGAACGATAAGCGGAGGCCAAAGTACGCAATACATGCAGAGGGAGAACAAGCAAACCCCATGCAGTAAGGACCCTGGCTTAGATTCAAACCCGGGACCTTCTTGCTGCAGGGCAATGATCCAAAATCACTATGCAGCCCACAAAAAGATCTTGCAGCCAAAAAAGAAAGTAACAATTTCAAGAAATTGAGAAATTTAAACTTTAAGAATGTAATGAAACAACACTCTTTGCTATGGGTAAAGCAAAACGTTAGTGATAAAAGACATTGTTGGTATTAACACAATTAAATGTTATTTCATTCATTTCTGATTTCTGCTCTTCTGTCAGTAAGTTCCAGAAATTATGATGGCACAATCTTTTGACCCATTATTGTAAACTATGACTCAGGAACAGCAAGAACACACTGGTCTAAAAAACATTGTTTTGAAGGAGCAAAAAGCGAAATTTGATTATTTTAGACAGAAAGAACTAAAAATAGTTTGGTGCAGAACTAAAGGTATCTTTTTAGATGGAATTTGTATTTAGTAGTAATGGTGATATCATATTTCTTATAAATATTATTAACTTCTCTGATTGTGATTTTGATAGTAGTAACAGCTCAGCTTTATGGTAAGTATGGTAACCTCTACACCTAAAAGAAATGACTGAATTCTGTAATCAGTAAATGTACAACACTTCTTATTTCTTCTGGCCTTTATTACATCCAAACAACTTTTAAGGAAAGAAGTGTTGTTGTCGCCCTGATATGTTTTTGTGTTACTCAATGAACACATCCGCATTTCTGTTGTGACATGATGACGGGCAACTCTCTGGAAGCGGTGCAAAAAAACTTTATTCCTTCATAAAACGATCCATTTTCCAGACAGGAAAAAAAAAATGTTTTGTTACATCTGAGAGGACCTACCCAAGTAATCTTAACATATGTGCTACTACTTGTTGTGTCACCGTGTTTGCTGGGGCGTAAATGTTGCAAACCCATTGGCAGACGAGGACAGAGAGATAAGAGGGAAGAAAAGAAATATATGAGGATCAATGCCTTGCAGCTGGGGTTACAGTGAAGGGTGAAAAATAAAGATCTGTTTGTCTTTTGTGTCTGACAGCTTAAAGCATATACAGTAGTTAGAAATTATTAAGACACACTGAAACGTCAGACCTCATGTAAGTCATTTTTTTATGAGTAAAGCTAATGACTTTCCACAGGAACATTACTTTGATCAAAAGCATCTATGATGGATGAAGCACTGAACCACCAAAACTATGAAGTGACAGTACCACCTATCTGATGGAGGAATTAGATATTTCCGTCAGAGACATTCACAGCGACGACGGAATATATTCACCCCATAAAATGGTAAAATATTGAGTCTGGTAAAATTGTTGCATTTGTTTTTTTATAAACTGTGAAATATAACATTTTGATACAATTTTAAATTGAGTGACTGAGGTCTGACAATTTTTATTTTTTGAGCAAAGTGCAGTTCGTATATGAGTGCTTCTTTTGAAAAACAATTTGAATCGCAGAACATTACAGAAAGCAGTTCATATTCTGACATACAGAAAAAGGGGAAAAGGAAATATCGTCATATAAAGAGTGTCAGGATTTGTTTATTGATGAACTCAGAACACACACAGGACAAAAGTTTGAGAGGTTTATTGAAGGATAGATGACTGATGGAAGATGTAACCAGAGGTGCAGGAATACAACGGCTCAGGGGTGCAGGTGAAGGCAGGGGCTGACGGCCAGGAGAGAGAGAGTCCAACAATGCTGAGTGGGGTGGCACTGAGCAGAGCCTTCTCAGAGCGGCTAGTCAGTTTAGCAAATCACTGGGGACACTAGAACACAGAGCAGAACTTCCCAGGAACAACGGTGAGGCACAAAGTCTTTCAACGAGGCAAACTAACCTTAAATCTGAAAACAGAAATCGACCTTCCAAGGCGAGGACGAGGACTGGCATGGAGTGGATCATTCAGAAGACGGACCGGCACAAGAGTGAGACAGAGGGAGGCTTAAATAGGGAGACTAGGAGGTGAAATGCATCTGACTGATTACCAACAGGTGTGACTAATGGCTGTGGGAGGGAGAGCTGGGTGAACTACAAAACAGAAAAGAGGCCAGACAACTTAAACCATGACACTACCCCCCCCTCAAGGCCGAACACCGGACGGCTCAGAACCTCTTACCCTGGGTGGGGGGAGGGGGTCTCAGGACGGCGGGCACGAGTCGAAACAAGAAACCAAGGAACCGAAAGGTCAAGAACACTGGGAAACCAAGGGGCTAGAAAACCCTGGGGAAACCAAGGAACTAAAGAACACTGGGGAACCAAGGAACTAGAGAACACTGACGTGCCAGACCACAACCAGTGCGCGGCACATCAGGAAAAGGCACGAGCGCTTGACAGCGCCGGGGGAAAGAGTGAGCGCTTGACAGCGCCGGGGGAAAGAGCGAGCGCAACACAGCGCCAAAGGGAAGGAACGGGCGCAACACAGCGCCAAAGGGAAAGAACGGGCGCAACACAGCGCCAAAGGGAAAGAACGGGCGCAACACAGCGCCAAAGGGAATGAACGGGCGCAACACAGCGCCAAAGGGAATGAACGGGCGCGACACAGCGCCAAAGGGAAGGAACGGGCGCGACACAGCGCCAAAGGGAAGGAACGGGCGCGACACAGCGCCAAAGGGAAGGAACGGGCGCGACACAGCGCCAAAGGGAAGGAACGGGCGCGACACAGCGCCAAAGGGAAGGAACGGGCGCACGACAGCGCCAAAGGGAAGGAACGGGCGCACGACAGCGCCAAAGGGAAGGAACGGGCGCACGACAGCGCCAAAGGGAAGGGATGGACCAACGGCAGCGCTAAGGAAGGCAACGGGCGTACAGAAATGCCTACGGAAGGAACGGGCGTACGAAAACGCCAAGGAACGGGCGTGTGGAAACGCCAAGGAACGGGCGTGTGGAAACGCCAAGGAAACACAACGCTAGAGCGTGAGAGGAGCGCTGGGGCCCAAGGGACGAGATTGCCGGGGCGTGAGGGAACCGCCGGGGCGTAAGGGAGAAGTTTGCCGGGGCGTGAGGGAAACGCCGAGGCAAAACAGACGCATGACAGCGCCAAGGGGAAAATATAGGCGTATGAAAACGCCAAGAGGGAAAGAACGGACGTACTTAACGCCTAAGGGAAGGAACGGGCGTACTTAACGCCTAAGGGAAGAACAAGCGTACGACAACGCCAGAGGGAAGAACAAGCGTTCGAAAACACCAAGGCCCAACAACTCCTGCTGGAACACGACTGGAGTACAGAAACGCCAGGGGAAAACCCGCCGGGGCGTGAGGGAAACGCCGGGGCTTGGGGAAGAGAACGCCGGGGCGCGAGGAAAACGCCGGGGCGCAAGGAAAGAGAACGCCGGGGCGTGAGGGAAGCAGGAACATCTAAACGCCAGGGAACAAGAACGGAGGGCGTACTAACACGCCGGGGAGCCGAGGGCATCCTAACATGCCGGGGAACCAAGAGTCAGGGGCGTCCTAACACGCCGGGGAACCGAGAACAAAGGGCGTCCTAACACACACCAGGGGAGCCCTGAAATCTAAAAACCAGGATACAAAGGCGTTCTAACACGCCAGAGAACCGAGAAACAGAGGGCGTCC
This sequence comes from Fundulus heteroclitus, assembly GCF_011125445.2. NCBI lineage: Eukaryota > Metazoa > Chordata > Actinopteri > Cyprinodontiformes > Fundulidae > Fundulus > Fundulus heteroclitus. The sequence goes on along the minus strand of NW_023397395.1, from coordinate 871,155 downwards.
TAATACGCCGGGGAACCGAGAAACAGAGGGCGTCCTAACACGCCAGGGGAACCGAAAATCAGAGGGCGTCCTAACACGCCGGGGAACCGAGAATCAGAGGGCGTCCTAACACGCCAGAGAACCGAGAAACAGAGGGCGTCCTAATACGCCGGGGAACCGAGAAACAGAGGGCGTCCTAACACGCCAGAGAGCCAAGAAACAGAGGGCGTCCTAATACGCCGGGGAACCGAGAAACAGAAGGCGTCCTAACACGCCAGGGGGCTAAGGAACTAAGAGGCCAAAACAAAAACCAAGGAAGCTCGAACCAGCCAAAGCTAAGGAGCATGAAACAGCTCAGGGCCAGGGGTCAGAAATCTAAGTGAGTACTAAGACCTAAGGAGCGCTGGAAACTAAGAGCGCAGGACAAAATAAAGAATCAAACCAAGAACTAGAAAATAAGGCAAAACTAGAGCAGGAATAACACCACAAAAGAAAAACTAAGGCAAAACATAAAGTCAAAACACCAAAGCAGAAAATGAAACTAAAGCTAACTACAAATAAAAGGAAAAAAAACAAGAAAAACTAGGACTAAACAAGTACACTAACGTGACAACCAGAGAGCTAAAGCTAAAATGACAAGGCTGGGCAAACCTAGAAAACTAAGGCAAATTCTAGAGTCCTAAAACAGAGCAGGAAAAAACAAAGCAAAACAGAGACTAAGTACTCTAAGAAAACAAAGAACCCCCTAAATAATTCTAAACTGAGGAATTCTAAATCAATCAAAACTAAAGCCGAGCTTAAACAAAATAAAACAGAAAGCACTGGCCTTAAGGGCGTAGGCAAAGACGGCTGCTAAGCCGCAAGAGTTCTCGTGGAGGTCGTCCTGGACGAGGCAGGCGGCGGAGCAGCATCGCCCGACTAAGCCCTTGAGGAGGGCGGCCCTGACGAGGCAAAGTCAAGCGGCCTGGAGACCGCGGTCGGCAGCTCCGGCCGAACAGAAAAGTCAAAGGCGGGCGCCGTGGTGGACGGCCCCGACGAGGCAAAGTCAAGCGGCCTGGAGACCGCGGTCGGCAGCTCCGGCCGAACAGAAAAGTCAAAAGCGGGCGCCGTGGTGGACGGCCCCGACGAGGCAAAGACGAGCGGCCCGGAGTCCGCAATCTGCGGCTCCGGACGAGCAGGAAAGTCAGAGGCGGTCGCCGTGGTGGGCGGCCCCGACGAGGCAAAGTCGAGCGGCCTGGAGTCCACAGTCTGCGGCTCCGGCCGGACAGGAAAGTCAGAGGCGGGCGCCATTGTGGACGGCCCCGACGAAGCAAAGTTGAGCGGCCCGGAGTCCGCAGTCTTTGGCTCCGGCCGAACAGGAAAGTCTGGTGCGGGCGTCGTGGAGGACGACCCCGGCACGACGAACTAGAAATAGGAGTAGCATCAACTAAGGCCTCATCCTGAGGCGAAACTACTCCCTCGGAGGCCTCATCCTGAGGCGAAACTACTCCCTCGGAGGCCTCATCCTGAGGCGAAACTACTCCCGCGGAGGCCTCGGCCTGAGGCGAAACTACTCCCTCGGAGGCCTCGGCCTGAGGCGAAACTACTCCCTCGGAGGCCTCATCCTGAGGCGAAACTACTCCCTCGGAGGCCTCATCCTGAGGCGAAACTACTCCCTCGGAGGCCTCGGCCTGAGGCAGGGCGGCTCCCTCGGAGGCCTCGGCCTGAGGCAGGGCGGCTTCCTCGGAGGCCTCGGGCTGATCTGCGTCGGCCGGCGGAGCGGAGCTTTCAGCGGCCGGCAGAGCGAAGCCTTCAGAGGCCGGCAGAGCGAAGCTTGCGGTGGCCGGCAGAACGGAGCTTACGTCGGCCGGCGGAGCGGAGCTTTCAGCGGCCGGCGGAGCGAAGCCTTCAGAGGCCGGCAGAGCGGAGCCTACGTCGGCCGGCAGAGCGGAGCCTACGTCGGCCGGCGGGGCGGAGCTTTCAGCGGCCGGCAGAGCGAAGCCTTCAGAGGCCGGCAGAGCGGAGCCTACGGTGGCCGGCAGAGCGGAGCTTACGGTGGCCGGCAGAGTGGAGTTTTCGGGTGGAGGCGGAACCATCTCTTCAGCTACCTCGGACGCTGCCGGGCTACAGGCTTCAGAGGGCGGGTCCTCCTGAACCCCCTCACGGGACCTGAGCGGAAGCGAGTCTTCGGAGGCCTTAAAGCGTCGGAGTGCCCGGCGTCCTAGCCGGGAGGAGCCAGACGGGGGTACAGAGGCTGTCAGAGGGGTGGCTGCAGGCCCACGGGGAAGAAGGTCGTCCCGGTCACCGTAATAGAAGCTCCACAGCTGGTCCTCCTCGACATGTGGGGCTCTGATGGATGGAACATTGAGCTTTACTCGGGGAGCCAGCTGCGAGTCATAGAGGTGATGACATAGGCGATGAAGGGATCTGCGGCTTCTCTTCTCGTGCCCTGGGGTAGCGGCAACAACGCCCACGTAGAACACCTGGGGAGTGGAGTCGGCCTTGATCGGCGGCGCAGGGTCCTGGGCAGAAGCCATCCTGGCGTACCTCTCTTTCCTCAGGCGTTCGCACATGTCCAGGTATGCGCGGATCTCCGGGGTGTCAGCCCCTGCAGGTAAGTTCCATGTGGTGTCTGAGTTCATCCTTTGGCCGGTCCGTACTGTCAGGATTTGTTTATTGATGAACTCAGAACACACACAGGACAAAAGTTTGAGAGGTTTATTGAAGGATAGATGACTGATGGAAGATGTAACCAGAGGTGCAGGAATACAACGGCTCAGGGGTGCAGGTGAAGGCAGGGGCTGACGGCCAGGAGAGAGAGAGTCCAACAATGCTGAGTGGGGTGGCACTGAGCAGAGCCTTCTCAGAGCGGCTAGTCAGTTTAGCAAATCACTGGGGACACTAGAACACAGAGCAGAACTTCCCAGGAACAACGGTGAGGCACAAAGTCTTTCAACGAGGCAAACTAACCTTAAATCTGAAAACAGAAATCGACCTTCCAAGGCGAGGACGAGGACTGGCATGGAGTGGATCATTCAGAAGACGGACCGGCACAAGAGTGAGACAGAGGGAGGCTTAAATAGGGAGACTAGGAGGTGAAATGCATCTGACTGATTACCAACAGGTGTGACTAATGGCTGTGGGAGGGAGAGCTGGGTGAACTACAAAACAGAAAAGAGGCCAGACAACTTAAACCATGACAAAGAGTCTTGCATATATATTTTTTTCTTTCTTCCATTCTGGATATGAGGGGTATGGACACATTTTTACCTCTAAGGGCACTCAGCCTGCAATGTTTAAAAACCACTGCCCTAAATGAAAGACACCAACCTAAGGCACGTAAAGAAAGATCCCCACTGAGGAGAGTTAGCTGGAGTTAAACTATACTGTAGAGAGTCAATTGATTTGACAGGGTTCAGATTTAGTTCGTAGTCACAAAGAAACTGTAACATGAGGCATTAAACACACTCCTCTGTCACCCATCATGCACAGATAGACAATTACATTTTGCTCTCTCTTTTTGGACAAGACCTGGTGGACGAATTGAGAAAATCCAGAGAGGAACAGAGATGAGGGTGAAAAAAAATGAGAATAGGAGAAACATGTCACACCAAAGGGTTGTAGCTTTTTATTCTCTTTGTCTTTCTCTTTGTCTTGTTGAATGCTGTGCTAGCCATGCCTTGTACCTTGTTGCCAATGTGAACCAAGTAAAAAAAAAAATATAGCAACACCGAGATATGAGAGGCTTTCCAGAAAGAGTCTCACAAATCACAGATATAACAATGCATCTGTCAATCAATCTGTGAGAGCACTATATGTATGTCACTGAACTGTCAGAGCACCGTATGTACGCCTCAACTCAGAATCAGGGAAAGCTGAATGAAAGACACTTTTAAGAAAGAGTTTACCCAGAAGGAAACAGATTACGGTCAGAAAATATATTAAATTAATCAAAGAAAAATAGGACAATGATTGCAGAAGAAGGTATGAGTCTTGATTATGAAATGCAGGGAATATCTCTCCAAAACTACGTTGCTAAAATCCTGAACAGGCCTCTACGTTCAAGGCTTTCTCTTCATTTGCAGGTAAATTGCTGCCCACACCAGAGTCAAGCTAAAAGCATCACACATTTAGTTTAATGAACTGAATTAAGCATTCCAAGGTTAAACAAGCCATTAGATATGAAGACATCACTTAGCTGAGTTTATAAAGATATTTTGATAAGTTCTTCCATACTGGTGATTGATTCATTGGCGTTTCTGCAGAAGGTTGAAAAACATTGTCCTTTGATAAGTCTTAATCTTCACAGTAAGCGTGTTGTGAGAACTGGTGCAAGGTATAATGCAGGCATCCTGTCATAGCCTTCATGTCCTTTTGGTTCTCCTCGACCAGTGTTTGATGTCCCTAAATGAGGGGTTAGGCACAAATTATTTAAATTAATTCCTCTTCTTCATGGCATCTTCATGATGGTTCCTGGGAGATGTTAAAGCTCCTCAACAGTCGGTAAATTCCTTGCTGCTAAATGCTTGCCCTAAATAAAATGTGAAAAAAAAAGACTGAAAAATAGAAGGCAACACAATGTTGGCCACGCTTATTGATCCAACCAATTTGTGTTAAAACCTCTTTGCCAACTGGACAGTTGTGTTTTCCCTTGTAGATTACATGGTAATTATGTTTTATACATGTATTTACGTTGTTATGGTTTTAAACCTTACATATTAAAACTGGTCAAATATAAATAATAACTCGTGGGACCATTGTAATTAGTAGTTAAAGTGGACCTTAGGTTCTTTCTGAAGCTGCCGATAACACTGTCACAGCTAAGGTTATTAAATGCTGTAAGGAAGAGTAAGAACATACCGCATAGTATTTGGCGCACACACACACAAACACACACACACACAAAACTCTGTCTGCATAATGTATTACCTCTACAGTTACAGAAATCGGGTCTGATTTTGCCAATGTAGGCAATATAGTTTCATATTTGTAATTCTTGACATTTCCTGGAAGCATTCCTCATCTTGCAATGTTTGAAGAATACGTAATGAGTGAAAACAGAATAATTAAATGCCTTATTTGGAACATCGTTTGTAGCTTTGCTTTCTACAAAGCATCACTTTTGTTCTGATATGAACAAAGAATAACCTGATGGTGTGTGAGAATGTGACTCACAGGCAGTTGTAGCATTGAAGCTGACAAGCACATTCTTCTTTTGTTACCTGAAGTTCACTAACAGTGTAAAAAGATTGGAAGTAATAAAAAAAAAGCATCATACCCTAAAAATGCACAAGTTTTCAATGTGTTACTCATGAAAAAAAGATAACACCAGTTCAGTAAGAACAAATGCAACTGATTCCAATCTGTTCATCTGCACAAGCAAAATGATTACTTACAAATGTAAATGTTTTTCAAATGTTTTGAGAGTCTGGGGTGAAAACAAGTCATATGCGGTGAGTTAAAAAAGCAATTACAGATTGTATTAAGCTAATAGTAATATCAGACACATATAGGGGAAAAGAGCTATCCCACCACCCTGGGCTTGTATAGTAAAAGTAATTGGCCATTGTGGCCACTATTGGTGGCAAAAACTGCCATCAAGAGTGTGCAATAACTGGCAGTGAGTTATTTTTTTACATTCCTCTTTAGAATACTTTGAATTCAGTCAAAACTGAGCTTTTGAACACAGTCTGTTTAAGGTCACATCATGAGGGTTTCAACTGAATTCAGGTTCAGAACTTGACATTTTTGGGAGGGTTTATTAACCACTGCCTTGCTGTTTTGCAAGTTATTTTCCTGCATTACACAAGTGTACTTGCAGCTTTAAGTTAGTATCTCATGGCCAATCATACGCCTTCTGGAGGCATCCAGGTCATAAAGAATCAAAACAGCCCCAGACTACAACATTACCACCACCGTGATTGGCTGACAGTATTATGTTCTTATATAATAGTCTTGTGCCAGACATAAAAGGATTCTTACCTTTAAATAGATTCTACAATTTTCTCTAAAAACTGTCAGGGATCATCATGATATTGTCAGGCCCAGCCGCAGTTCAACTATGATTTGGTGGTTGATGCCGATGGAGACTTTTTATTTTTAATTAAGGATAAAATTATCACAGACAAATTAACTTACAACAGAAAATGGTACAACAAAGTATTCATCTTTTAATAACCACACCCTTTTCATTCTCTTTAATTTTATTGTAAATTGGACCCCATTTATACAATGAATTTTACTCAAATCCAAACTTTCGTGCAAAAAAAAAAAAAAAAAAAAATAATCAGCTTTTAATTCATTGATCAAAATTGGCAAATATATTTAAAAGAGACATTTCATCTATCTTTGGATGGGTCTCCACTGTGTCATGATTCCTCCATTTTGGCTTTCACAGTGATTTGCTGGAGTACTAAAAGCTTAAAATTGTATTTTTCGCAATCCCTTCAAGACTGATAGTCAAAAATGACATTTCTCATCTGTTTTTGACTTTTTTACGGAGGGTATGATACATTACGTTTTCAGATAGTTTACCTTACTTCCTGCTGTCATCAGGTTGTATTTAAGTGATTCCACAATTCTACCAGTAAACCCAAATCAGAACTAGAAGTCCTAGTGAAATTAACCAAAACATTTGTTTAATCACAGTTAAGTCATAATTCATTTTTAAAAAAGAAAATAAAAACAAGCCAGGTTGGTTTGGCTAGAGTTATTTTACCATCATTAAATTAATATATAATTTGAAACATCATTTTCTCATGCAGTATTTGTCAGATAAAATAATTTCGGATCATCTACAATATTTAAGTGTGACATGAAGACAAAACCAGAAGAAATCTTTGGGCCAAAATGTTTTCTCCTCCCTGTATACGTTTGTCTGTTTTATTGAGATAACAAGTTGCCTCATTTAAAAAAAGCTCTGGTTTCTTTTTTTCTGATAAAAACAAAAATAATAGTCTCACAAAGCTTAGTCACAAACATGAAAAAAACATAACTCGTTCTTCATGTGAACGTAACTTGTGTGCCCTATCTATAACCCGATCCTGCTATAACAGTATGTAAAGCAGGCAAGCAGCAGTAACAGGCCAAGGTGGAAAGCATGCACACCTTTACAGAAATGTACAGTATAGAAAGGACCAGATTAATTAGAATATGTCTATACCTTGGTTACAGATCCTTGCATCAGCTTGGGAAATCTTCGCAGCTGTGCTATGCTACGTTTGTTCCATTTGACAGATTCTTTCAGAGCATCAGTATCCTGAACATAAAATGTATGCCTCTTTAAAAGATTAAATTATTAGTTACAATCATTTTCCTGATCAAATATTCCACACATCAAATGTGATTAAAAAAGGTCTGAAATACTGGAGACAGGTAGCTCAGCTTGCTGGCTAGTTTCCAACATATATACACATTGATATACCTCTTATTGCGGCATCTTTTGACTTAAATCCCAGCATTTATGTTTTTGCCTGATGTCATCATCCTTTCTCTGCTCAATTTCCTCACCATATCTGCATAAAGTGAAGGCCAATTAAGACAACTTGAAAAACTGGGATTTTCAAGGAAAAGTGATATTATAACTAGCCAACAAATACCATACCAATCAAACTGTCTAAAAACCAAGCAGGCCTTGCCACTTTATAATAGAAATAAGCCAGTGGCTAACAGCATGCAAATCAGTGTTTTAGTCCATTTTAGTTTCACGTCATGGGCTTTTATCTAAAACAAGCATAAAGTGGATTTGAAAAACAACTTCTATTTAATAGGAAAAATGCAAAATAGCGTCGGACGATAATTCAATAACAATATATATTGATTGATAGACGTGTGGTGGAATGGAAAAAAAGGTCAATAAAAAACTTCAGTAGAAGAACACTTTTCCATCATTTTGCATTCCAGCCTATCATGTAAGTCGGAGGTGTTCAATTCCAGGCCTCGAGGTCCGGTGTCCTGGATCTTTTGGATGTGTTTTTGGTCCACAACCTCTGAATCAAATGGGTTTCAAGCATGGCACAATTACCTCCTCAGCATGCAGTTAAGTTCTCCAGAGTCCTGCTAATGAGCTGATTATTTGACTCAGGTGTATGGAAGAAGAAACGCATATGAAAATTACAAGGACTGGGGTTGAAGATCCCTAATGTAGGGTTATTACCACAGTTTCTACATTCCCCCAACCAATCATAAACGCAGACCAAGGAACGCTCCGTCACCAAGCTCTATCCTCTTTAAAGAGTTCAAAAAGCATGTGTATTTTTATCTTTCCTTTTTTAAAAACTTGCAGTTTGGTAAAAAGTTGCTTGAATAAAGGGTTGAGTTTGAATTCAGTGTTTATGTGTTCTTTATCTAAAAATAGGTCACTATTTTTTATATATATTCATATTGTCTAGCCCTAATGCAATATGCACTTTTTTATCCCTTAAATACATTTTCTTGTGTACTTGGAGTTTCTAGGAGTGCAGGAAAGTTTAATTTAGTCATTAGTTTGGGGTGGACGTAGAGCTTTTATTAGAATTGGAGTGCCTGCCTTTTCTTTACAAACTTGAATATGAACTTTATAAAAATGCGTGAACGTCTAATATCCTGTGAATTAATCAATTAATATTTATTAGTAAACATCTTATCAGGACATCCTTGTACCCTCAATAATGATGTAACTGTGTTGTGTTGAACAGACTGACCCACCTAACAATAGGAGATGAAAAAGTTCTAATGTTGCATATTTTTTCTTTTTCTTGTAAATCTTTGTGTTGCTTTTGTAAAAAAAAAAAAAAAAATTAAATTGTATTTAAAAATCTCAGGTCTAGCAATCAAACATGACTAGAGATGGGTAGTATTTTACAGAGTTACATTAACTTGAGTTACCTTTTTTAAATGTACTTTTATTAGTAGCTTTACTGTACTATATTTTTTACTTCTGTTTGATTGATAACATTTAAGTAACAATACTCTTATTTGAGTACTGTGACATTTAGAGGTGAAGTGACTATACAGCAAACAGTACTGTATATATTATCACTCAAAGTGCTACATGCACACATGCATTGCTTTTAGCTCATGAAAAAAATCATTTGGAAATGTGTCTTCTGCCTAGTAATGATGGTATTTATTTTCTCTCATTTTGCACATCATTCATTATAATTTTAAACTTTAATGCAGCCTCAAAAGGGGCATTATGTTCTGAGTCCTATTTGTGCCAGTCCCAACCCTGGATGGATGCACAGGGTTGCATCAGGAAGGGTATCTGGTGTAAAACATTGGCCAAATTTACCATGCCAGACTCAATAATCAGCTAAGGAAGTACAGGAGTGTGTTTGGTGAAAGCTAAGAAGAAGTAGGAGTAGAGGGACATGTAGAGTAAGGTGAAGGTAGCGGTAGCTAAGGCCAAACAAAGGGCATACAGAGACTTATATGGTAGGTTTGACAGTAAGGATGGATACGGGTTGGCGAGGCAAATACACAGAGATGGAAAGGATGTTCATCAGGTTGGGGTGATTGTTATGTGCTGGAGTCCCAGCATGTCAGCGGGTGGCTCCTAGCTGCCCCTGAGTTCTGTGTTCTCATGCAATTAGATTCCTGCTGCATGGCGGGTGCAGCTGATTGCAGTTTGCCTTAATGAGCAGAGCATAAAACTGGGAGAGGAGTCTCGTGGCCATTTTGGCAGCATGTGTGCTGTTTGAGGCTTCAGTGGGCTTGGTGAAGACTTGGTTGGCCTGGTGGTGTTTAAATAGACTGTAGTCAAGGTTGTTTTCTTAAAAGTGGTGTTCTGTTTTCCTGGCTTCAAGACTAGTCTTGTTTATGTGGTGGCTCAGCATGTGGCTCAAGTTGAAGAGAGAGTTTTAAGCTTTGGTTGGTGAATTATTTATCCATTGGCTTGTTTTTAGTTGTCTTTACTGGAGTCCAGTTATCTTAAACCTGGTTCTTTAATTTGGAGCTAACCCTCTCTTTTCTTTCAGGTTTTCCTTATGTTTAACTTACTTTATCTTTGTATATAAAATAGCTTTTAAGTTATCAACCTTATATTATTGTTACACCACGCCTCCCTCCTTCCATTTACCCCTACGCTGCCTTTGGGGAGCGTAAAAGTGATTAAGAATCAAGATGGAAAGGTATCGACAGGCACAACAAGTGTGATAAGAAGATGGGGGGGGGGGGGGGAAGTCCTTGAAGAGTTGATGAATGAGAAAAATGACCATTGTGGATCAGGAAGTAGCAAATAATAGTAAGGATGAAGTAAGGAAGGGATTGAAAATGAAGAGTGGAAAGGCAGTTTGTCCTAATGATATACCTGTGGGATTATGAAAGTGTGTGAAAAAGAGACAAGTTTATGACTAGGCTGTTCAGTAAGATCTTATGGAACGATACGATTACTCAGGAATGGAGACGTGTGCTGGTACCACTTTTAAAGAACAAGGGAGATGTGCAGAAGTGTGGCAACTGCAGTGGAATAAAGTTGATGATTTATGAGAAAGAGTAGTTGAGCTAGACTGAGGTTAAGTGAGCATCTATGAGCAGCAATATGCTTTTATGCCACGAAAAAGTACTACAGATGCAGTACTTGCTTTGAGGATGTTGATGAAGTACAGAGAAGGTAAGCAGAAGCTACATGCTTTTGTAGATCTAGAGGAAGCATAACAGTGTAGCTGTGGTATTGTATGAGGAAATCTGGAATATCAGAGAAGTATGTTAGTAGTGCAAGAAATGTATGAGAGCTGTTAGTGTCATGATTTGGATTTTTGTTTGTTTTGCATTTCGGATTTCTCTTCAGTCTATCACCTCTCAGCAGCCACTATCCTGTCAGCTCTACCCCAGTCAATTAACCCACATCAACTCCACCTGCTGCCAGTAATTGGATTAAACTCTTGTCACCTGTTCACCAGCCCATATATTCCCGCCTAAGCCAACTCATCCCCGCCAGAATATCTCCTCACCTCGCTTCTCATGTCGGATCGCCCTGTGTGATGTACCATGCTCTACCAAATCCTGTGTGTTCAGCCAGCAGGACTCTTCAGTTAAGTTGTCTGTGTGCTGCAGTTATGCTGGTTTCTCCGCAAATCCCTGCCGTTTGCTCTGCCCATTCTGGTGGTTCCCTGGTCTACACTGCCTGCTTTGGTCTCCTGCTCATTCCTGCCTCCCTGCTCCTTCAACCAAGATTCATCTGCCAAGTCTGGCTCTGTTTGTCTGCCTCACCCACCACTACTCATCTTCACAATAAACATTTTAAATGTTTCTGCGTCCGGCTGAATATCTGGTTCACCAGCTGAAAACATTACAGATAGACAGTGGTGAGATGTGCACTAGGTGTGACAGAGGAGATCAAATTGGAAGTAGGACCGCATCAAGGATCTGAGCCTCTTCTTGCTTACTGTGGTGATGGACAGGTTGACCGATGAGGTTAGATAGGAATCTTCATTATTATGATGTTTGAAAATGACATTGCGATCTATGGTGCGAGCAGGAGAAAGGTGGTGAAAAATCTAGAGACAGAGGTTTGCCCTGGACAGGGGATGAATGTAGGCTAGCTGTAGAAAGACAGAATACATGTGTGAATGAGAGGGACCCAAGTGGAGCTGTGAGTTTACAAGGAGCAGCAATAAAAAAGGTGACGGATTTTAAGTACTTGGGGTAAACAGTCCAGAGCAACAATGTGTGAAGCAACGTGTCCAAGCAGGTTGGAACGGGCGAAGAAAAGTGTCAGGTGTTGTTGTGTGATAAAAGAGAATCAGCGAGAATGAAAGCAAAGGTGTACAGATTGTTGTAAAAACCAGGGACTGTTTTATGGTTTAGAGACAGTTGCACTAAGGGAGAACCAGGAGGCAGAGCTTAAAGTGACAGGGATGAAGATGTTGAGGTTCTCTTTAGGAACGACAAGGAATGCATAGGATCAGGAATAAGTTCATTAGAGGAACAGCTTGTGTTAAATGCATTGGAGATAAAACCAGAGAGGCCAGACTGAGATGGTTTGGACATGTGCAGAGGAGTGATAGAGAGTACGTCGGCTGGAAATGCCAGGCAGGAGACCTAGAGGAGATTTATAGATGGAGTTAAATAGGACATGAAGGTAGTTGGTGTGAGAGAAGAAGATGTAGGAGACAGGTTTAGATGGAGATGAATGACTCCATGTGGTGACCCCTAAGAGGAAAAACACGAAAAAAGAAACAGGAAAAAGAATTTAAACATCAAAATTAGCACATAACAGTTAGTCAGTACTTGAGTGGCCTCATTACTCTTGAGTATGTTTTGGAATGACTACTTTCTACTTCTATACAAGCAAGAATACATTGAAAAAAAGCCAGTCTTGAGCACATGGCTACTCTAACCACCCCTGGACATGACACAATTTATTTAGGCTGACATGCAGTTAAAACTTCTTCCTCCATTTAATTTCAAGCTGTACAAAAATAGATATTTTTTGTCACTAATTAATGTGCCTACTTGTCTGATTCCAAAATCGTGTTCACCTATATTTTCTGCAGACAACAAAGAGATCATTAAACTAAATAACATTATAAAATTGGGACTGCAGAACAAA